>NW_015386616.1:34720-52395 GCF_001527695.2 Protobothrops mucrosquamatus | reverse complement strand
CACGGGTCCTTCGTGAAGGTGATCCTGTTTGGGCCAGGAATTACGGGCCTGGCCACCTTTGGGTACCGGCTGTGGTCTGCAAAGTCTCGGGGCCTCTGTCTTACGAGGTGTCCCTGACAGACGGCCGCGTACTTCGCCGCCACATCGATCAATTACGTGTGAGGCGGGACTCGCCTATGGTTCCTTCTCAGTCTCCTCTGGGGGGGAGGAGGAATGGGAAATGCATTCTGGGAGTCAAAATCAACAGCCTACGTTGGCTGTGGGAAGGGAAACGGGTACTCAACACCCAACTTCCACAGGTGCTGCAGGTAATAGTTCTTGGGAAAGGGAGTACATAGACACCCACACACACACTCCAGCCTGGGAGTCCCACAGGTGGCAGACTAATTATCCACCCCTAACAAGCAATACTCCAGACACGGAGAATACCTGGGAGCATACTCACAACTCACAACATGCAAGAGAGCAGGCAATACAAAAGGGAAACACACCCCTTACTGAAAGGGCTCAAAGAAGGATGTCCTCACACATCAGGGCTAACAGGGAGGCATCCCTAGTCCCTAGCACTACAGAAACGAGCCAGGAATTCCGCACTCCTTCAGGAAACACGGAAATGAATTCACAGGGGTTAGACAACTCCATCGAGGGTAGATCAACCAGGTTTAGTGACCAACAGGGCTCTGACTGCTCAAATAAGGGAGACGGGCTGGAAAGTCAAGCTGAAGTCACTGGACATTCACAGGGCACCTCACCAAGTGCAAGTAGCAACGGGGATAACAATACAAACTTTCCAGGTCTGAGAAGGTCGCTCAGGGTAAGAGGCCCTCCCAAATACCTAGCCGATTATGTAAGGTGAACAGGTACATAGAAATAGCTGACCTAAAGGTTCTGGCTGGTTGTCTTAATGAAACAAGGTCGGGGGGTCACTGGATCTAGTTCAAAGGAACAGTCCCACACCTTATACATTGTGTAACATTAACTCATCATTAATTAATTATATTACCATCTATAGGATGGCGTCCATGTGGGCGCAATCTTATTTCATCCAGGGGGAAGGGGTGTTGTGTCCTGAGCCTGCAAGAGGCAGGCTCGGGACGTTGCAAGAGTCCCGGGCATTTGTAGAAGCTGCCCGGGACCAGACTGAGCGGCGCCAGCCTTGTGCGCATGCGCAAGGCGGGAAAAGCCCGCCTCATGATTGGTTAAACTTGCCCGGGGATCAGAGGGTATAAATAGAGGCCTGTGTGCCTCTGCTCGGGTTGTTCGTAGAGTGGAGCAAACAATAAAGACTTGTTGGAGATGATTCGTCTCAAGCGCCATTATTCTCCGGACATAACAATTACAATAGGTGGACACAGGAGGGAACTAAAGATTTTAGTTAGAGGAAAGATATTCAGGCAAAATGCATGACAATAAAAATAGGAGATTTCCGAAGAATGGAATCAGAAAATAGTAGCCAAAATATCAACATTGTCAGTAATGATGTCTGCTTCTATGGATTATGTTCGAAATAAGTTATTGAAGAAATGTCAGCTATAGAACAAATTTTAGCCGACAAGATAGTGATGGCATTGAAAGTGGATTTAAACTAACTAGACAAGGAGATCATTTAGAAAAGGTCTATTGGTTAAGGCACCAAGCTAGAAACCAGGAGATCATGAGTTCAAATCCTGACTTAGCCATGAAAGCCTCCTGGGTGATCTTGGGCCAGTCATTCTCTCTCAGCCCAACTCACTTCAAAGGACTGTTGTGAGGAAAACAGGAGGAGGAAGGATTATTGGGAGAGTTTGCTTGAGTTATCTGTAAAAATAACAAAGGCAGGATACAAACAAACAAACAAATAAATAAATGTATTTTAAATGTACTGGGTCTACAAAAGGAACTGGCTCAGGTATTAAAATTTAAAAAGGAAATACAATGACAAACTAATAGAGTGATCTAGATCAGCGGTTCTCAACCTGTGGGTCGCGACCCCATTTGGGGTCGAACGACCATTTCACAGGGGTCGCCAAACAACGCAGTCCGCCATTTTTTCCCCCTTTTCCTTAGCTGTGCTACTCCCTCTTATTCTATTGGCGTTCGAAAGCCAATAGAATCTATTGGCTTTCGAAAGCCAATAGAATAGACTCTCTTGAATAGAGTCTAATTCTACTGGCTTTCAAAAGCCAATAGGAATTGTCCAGGCTGTCTCTGCCCTGCTGAGCCCGCCAAAAGTCCCAGTCTGTAAACGGTGCTGCAAGTTGTCTGCAGCTAAGGCGAGCTTTCTGGACGTTTCCACCCCTCCCTGCTGAGCAACTACTAAATGTAAGTAAAAGAGGGCCAGGGGTGAGAGGTGGGAGGCCGGCGGGCGCAGGAAGGGTTGCTGGCGCGCGTGGGGCCCAGCGGGTGCCTTACCTCCCTTGGGCTGGGCCAGCTGGTGGCCCAGTCGGTGGTCGCCCTGCGCCCTCGCTGCCGCATGCCATGCCCACCCAGGAGCGCCTGGGTCTGCCTGCCGCCGCACCGAATGTGCGGCGGCCAAGGTAAGGCTAGCAGAGCAGCGGTGGACGCAGGGAGGGTTGCTGGCGTGCGTGGGGCCCGGCGGGTGCCTTACCTCCCTTGGGCTGGGCCAGTTGGTGGCCCAGCCGGTGGTCAGCCTGCGCCCTCGCTGCCGCGTCCTATGGCCGCCCAGGAGCGCCTGGGCCTGCCTGCCTGCCGCCACACCAAATGTGCGGTGGCCAAGGTAAGGCTAGCGGAGCAGCAGCAGGCGCAGGGAGGGTTGCTGGCGTGCGTGGGGCCCGGCGGGTGCCCTACCTCCCTTGGGCTGGGCCAGCTGGTGGCCCAGACGGTGGTTGGCCTGCGCCGTCGCTGCCGCTTGCCAGCTACGCCTCGGCCGGCGCATGGGGTGACACCACGCATGCACGGCGCTCCCGGGCCAACGCGGTTGCTGGGCGATGGCCTGCATCCACCCTCGGCCTGCCCAGTGTGCGCTCCAGCCGCAGGAGAGGAGGCGGAGCATACGCGCCTCCTCCTGCCCCACCCGCAGGGCAGTGGCGGGCGCAGGGAGGGTTGCTGGCACACGTGGGGCCCAGCAGGTGCCCTACCTCCCTTGGGCTGGGCCAGCTGGTGGCCCAGCCGGTGGTTGGCCTGCGCCATCACTGCCGCTTGCCAGCTACGCCTCGGCCGGCGCAGGGAGTGGCACCACGCATGCGCGGCACTCCCGGGCCAAGGCGGTTGCTGGGCGACAGCCTGTGTCCACCCTCGGCCTGCCCAGCGTGCGCTCCAGCCGCAGGAGAGGAGGCGGAGTGTGCGCGCCTCCTCCTGCCCCGCCCGCAGGGAAATACAGGTAGTCCTCGACTTACGACCACATGGTTTGGGGTCGCGGCATTAGGAAGGTTGAGAACCACTGATCTAGATAATGTTTTTCCTATTAGATTTACTGTTAAGTATTTGAAGAACTCTGTCCTTAAGTTTAGTTTATATTGGATTTTACTATTATAAATATATAATTTATGCATTTTATTATATATAGAGATATGAGAGAGAGAGAGAGAGAGAGAGAGAGAGTGAGAGAGAGAGAGAGAGAGAACACATTTCTATTCTAACCAGGGTAGAATACCAACTTGCAGAGAAAAAAAGTGTTAAAATTTATACTAGTATCTAGTATTCTGACATTAAGACTCATTATATGGTTTTGTCTAATTATACAAAACTCACACCAATTTTGTTTTTTTCCATATATATTTCACTTTAAATATCACATTATCAAATGTATGCATCTGCTATATCAAATTTGAAGAACAAAAATGCAAAAATCCCTGAGTAACAATTAAGATTGTCTGTTACCAGAGATCTTTTTGCTGGGTATTTTAAACAGAAAATATAGTAAAGAAATACGGTACTTAATTCTACATACAACAACGGCAGCAAGAATAGCATACGCACAGTTCTGGAAAAATGAGAATATACCATCAGAGGAAGAAATGATAAGAAAAATTCTGGACTGTGTTGAGATGGACAAATTAACAAAAGAGATAAAAGAAAAGGAAGACACAGAATACTATTTAATTTGGAACAAGTGGTATGACTGGTTGGAGAGTAGAAATAAGAGAGAATAAATGTGGAAAGGTTAAAAGTGGAAAATGTGTGTATAATAATATATGAAGGAAGAAAAATGCAAATAAGAAATAATGGGGCAACAAGGACAAATATTCTAAAGAAGAATAAGGGGGAAAATGTAAATAATAGAAGATTACTGTTACGAAATCGCTGTTAAAAAAAGGGAGGAATATATACTGTGTGTGTATGTGTGTTATGTTTTGTTTCGTTGGTTTAAATAATAAAAATTTAAAATTAAAAAAAAAAGATTGTCTGTTACAGATCCATTCAAATGACTGAACTTTCTCTGCACTTTTAATCCTCTCTACATTACCTAGCACCTGTTCAAGGTCTCTGTACAATCTAGCACTGCAAATGAGCTTAGGTCAAGAGGTACAAATCAAGTAATAGGATAAGTTTTCATCAACATCATATGGTGAAAAAATATGATAGTTTGCCAGTTACAAAGAACTCCTTAGCAAAACAAACAAAAAGCCTAAATCTTTTGCTATAAAAGGTTATTTTAAAATGCAAATATATTAAAATAATCAGTAATTTTATAACTAGTTCAATAAATATACAGCCCATTTCATATTTATGGAAACGTGTAGATTTATAAAACTATGTCAAATTCATATAAAAACAAACTATTATAACAGAATATTAACAGAAACTGGCTTCCGGTTCCGGTTCGCGGCGCTAGCGGACGTGCGGAGAGATCATCCTTCCCGCCGTCCGATTTTTCTTCTTCGGGAGACCCTGGAAAGGGTCAAAAGTTGCCCTGGAGGGGCGACCACTGTTGGGGAGGACCCTCGCCAGTAACATGGCCGCTCACTTAGTCACACCAGCCGAAAGCCCAAAGCACTACTAAGCATGACGAAGCAACTGGAGTTGGGTGAGACCTTATTTTACCTTCTCTCTTTCCCAACTACTTTCCTGTAAAAATCCTTGAAATACCCTTTTCCCCAAGCTTAATTTTGCGGCTTCTCCTACTCCAGGAATATAAAGCCAAGCAATAAAAAAGGACAATAAGATTAAATGACCACATACCTGGACTTGTAATATCTGGCTACCTGGGCTCCCTAAAAGCTCTGTACTTCTACAAAAACTTACTGTTTTACTTTTCTGCTAAGCTGAAAAAAAAGGGAATATTCTTTTTTCTCTCTCTCTTGAACTGGATAAAAGCTCCATTTTGTATGTTACTGGGGACATCTTGTGATGAAATTTGGTATAGCAAGTGAAAAAAACAATATTTTTTCTGACTAGGAGACTCCTGAGACTAAAATTTGTCCTTGACAGCAACAAAAAGATAAGAACTTGAAACAGCTGGGCGGTGAAAATATCTCTTTACAGTGAAGGTGGATAGTTATTGACTTTTATCAAAAATAGCCTCCACTAAAGGACTATTTGTAAACATCACAAAAATGAAGAAACACCACCCACAGCTTAATGTCAAACTTATACTTGAAAAAATCCTAGAGGCTACTGAGCTAATAAATTCCAGAATGGAAGACTTACGTGCCACTTTAAAGCTACAAAACGCAGCTTTAACCTCATCAGATGAACCTACACCCCAAAAAGCAACAGAAGAAGAAGGAACTAACAACAAAGTGGATTTTAAAGAATGCCAGTTACAATCTACTCAGAACTCCGACATTCAAACTTTGACCTCACTTAAAGACCTTACAAATACAACAGCAACCGAAACTGAACAAAGCAATGTTAAGATGGAACTTGCAGAGGACTTACATACACAATACACTGAGATTCTAGACAATCCAGATGATCCAAAAACAACTACAACACTGAACATGACTTTTCATCAGCTGAAACCAGAAGAAGAAGAAGACCAATCTGAACATATGATAAATACATTAACTCAATTATGGAGACTTAAACCATTTGGCCAACAATTTAATGATTGTGAAGGGACTGGCTTCCTTGATAGGCTGATGATTGGTCTCCCCTGATTCAAATGATATGTGCAGGAATGAAGGGAGAGCCACTTGAGGATCTAAAAGCTCTTTTATGGAAGCCGGTTTGGCACAAAAGAAAGGCCAGAGTTAGACTTAAAAAGATGGTTTTCTTTATGTGATACTTAATGGAAGAGCTTTAAATTTTACGTAATGAGATAAGGA
This sequence comes from Protobothrops mucrosquamatus, assembly GCF_001527695.2. Lineage (NCBI taxonomy): Eukaryota > Metazoa > Chordata > Lepidosauria > Squamata > Viperidae > Protobothrops > Protobothrops mucrosquamatus. The sequence continues at coordinate 46,186 of NW_015386616.1, read as the reverse complement.
GATTTTAAAAGATATTATATGATTTAATATTCAGGAATTATATCTATAGGGAAAATAAATTAGTTACTCAAATAATTGTTTTGAATTATAAATAGAAGATGGATTTACAGGATAAAAGTTATTCCATGAGTAAGCGATGATATTAGAATGAGAACTAGAATATGATTGTGAATAAACTAAGAATTTACAGAAAAAATAATAAGTGTATTTTAGACGTGATATTATTTTGTATGAACTAAGGGAACCGTGGGCTATCTGAAACTTAAACATTATTGGACACTAAGCCAACTGGAATATTGTAATTGAAACCAGACAAAAATTAAAAAACAGGATCTGAAGACATATAATTTAAAAGTTGTTTATAAATGTTTTAAATGATTGAGTTATAACTAGCAATCTATTAATTTGAATTTGGTATAATATCTAAGGGAAACAGAGGAAATTTTTGATGATGTAATAATTTTTGATGATGTAATATGTATGGATAAGCGTGTTATTGGACTATGTATCACCCAACCACCATGTTGTTTCCTTAAATATCTGAAGTTTTGTAAAAATGGAAAACTAATAAAACTTGTTTTTTGTTTTTTTTTTAAAGAATATTAACAGAAACCAAATAGCCTGAAATTGAAGCTGGGTTACAAAAAATTAGAATGACCAGAAGAGGGCAGCAAAGATTAGGGGTTTTTTTTCCATATTACTTTCCTGCCTTCTAGTGATAGTTTGATTGCTTGCAGCCCTACCTTTTTTTTCTTTCCATATATTTTTCATTTTACTAAACATTGCACTCTAGCAACTAGTTTTCCTCAGATTTCTCACCTGAACAAGAGCAGGTCAGAGTTAATAACAGATGGAATTATATTCATTGCCCATCCTCTATCCACATTTAAGCCCTCATGATAAAGAGGAATAAGACCACTCCCTAGAAGGAGTCAGATTTGCAAGGATCACCCATTTTGATTACCTTGAAAGGAATATACCCAAATCAATGGAAGATATTGCTAATAAGGGTTCCAGCTAATAGTTAGCTATTTACATCTGCTATTATATGTAGTAAATCTTTCAAACCCAGTGAAGACTATGTATAATAGTAGGCTATTAAGTTCCACATGTCTTGCCAGGAGGCTTCCTGCAAGGCATATGGTGTTCACCATCAGAACAGAATGCTGGACTAATTAGACTTCTGGCCCAAAACAGCTGGGCTTTTCTAATGGTATTAAGTAGTAAAGCACAACTGACGACACACAGGTACTGTATATCACTGCAGTGCACATTATGTGCCAGAATTATAATACCCTCTGTGCAGGTTCCCACACCATGGGGGGGGAAATCTTGACTGTAACAATGGTTACTAACAAAGTGAAATAGATGAAACCACCCAGTTCAGAGGAAAGAGGTTGAAGGAGAGCCATAGATAAGGAAAGGTGCCTCACCCTTATGGGTTTCTTTCTAGCAATGGGCTGCCTATTCTAGGAACTAGGTTACTGAATTAGATGGACCTCTGAAGCTGAAGTTTCAAGCTGAGGGAAACAGTTTTAGTGAGTTCTTGTGTTCAGGAAATTTTACAAAGAGCAGGGGGAGGGGCAGAAATTAAGGGCTGCCTCTTTTGCTCCCTTCTAATTTGCATTTTTGTCTACATCTAAAGAGCTGCTTCAAAAAGTTTGATTTCGTGTATCAGGACTGTTTTATAAGAAAATCAAAAACTAGGTAAAATACTCAGTGAAAGCAAATTTTCTATGCATACAGGTGACCAACTGTGTGCCATATAAATCAAAGCTTTCTATATGAATTGGTTACATCCTTCTATTTCAGGGACAAGGCCTTCCCCCCTTAGAGATCAAGTTATTTTGTTCTAGAGTCTCAGAAAAAATATATTTGTGGCTGGAGGAGTAACATGGTTAGTTAAAGCTCAGTCTTCTGAAAACCCTGTTGTCAGCCAGTCCAGCTATTGTAAGAAGTTGTCACTCCAACAAGTGGAAGTTGCATACTTCTCTTAAGGCCATGATGGAAGGGGACCTGAGGGTTGTCTGGAGATTTTCTAGGGAATTTCATTATAGTGTCCAGATTAAACCGTAACTCTGGTCTCAGACAGGAAGGGATGTTTGTTTTCTGAATGGGAGTACCGCTTCGGGCTGCAATAGGGAGAATCTCTTCTTCCTATTTAGTGTCACCTCACCTTCACAGGCCTCGCTCCTAACTAGGGTGACCCTGTCTTGGGAGTGGCGGATTGGGCCTATAGAAACTCTGGTCTCCCTACACAGGAGGAGGCTCCCAGGTACACCTCGCTCGATCTTCAGGAGCTCTAGCTTCGCCTGGGGAGAAGCTCCACTGGGCTCCTTCCTCGGCTTCAGAAGAGAGGAAAAGTCCCATGGCCTCTGGGCTCCTACCGAGCCCCGCGAAGACGGCGGACTTACTTCTCGTAGTCCAGGCGGCAGTAAAGCTTCTGCTCCCGGTAGAAGCAGCTGCTGTCCAGGGGTTCTCGGCAGGAGGCGCAGCGCACGCACCGCTCGTGCCACAGGCGGCCGTTCAGGCGCAGCAAGAACCGCTCCGAGATAATGCCTCGGCAGCCTTCGCACACCGAGCGCGGCTCGGCAGCTCTCCCTGCAAAGACCCAGAAGGACGATGACCCTCGCGGCAGCCCCCGCCGCGCCGCGCCGCGCCCCGCCCCGCCCCGCCCCGCCGCTCCAAGATTGGAAATGTCCCGTTAGCCCTTTTGACGAGTTTCTCGGCCATTATATTGCCCTGCACGTCCCCGATTCGTTTTAAACGTTTTGGGTTCTCTTGAAGGGTGGACTGCTGAAACCGGGGAAATACCCAGCGTGGATGTCCTATCGCCAATCATTCGGCCAGCCTGGCTTTCCCTCCCCTTTCAGGTTTTCCTGAGTAAAGGCACACTCAAAACCAACACCAGCCTCCGAAATAAAGCAAATTGGTCCTACGCTTGCAGCTGCGACAGGCCCGCCTTAGGCCTGTTTTCCCTACGAGGCCGTTTTCCCCCCAAACATTATTGGCGGGTGGAGAGGGATTGTGGGTCCCCGCCCCCCAAGGGATTTGGAACCCGACGGCCTCCTGCTCTGATTTGCCTCAAGCTCAGGAGGGTTTCGGCATTCCTCCCTTTTAGATTAAGGTCACTTGGTAAAGCGTTGCATAGGTGGCTGCATTCAATGCCATTATAAACCAGGAACACCCTTTCCGGGCCGTACGGCCACAGGAATGACTTCTTGTAAGTGGCTGCTTTTGAGCTGCGGGACGAAGTGCACCCTATTCTCCGCCTGACGGCTTGACCTGGAGGACCAAACCCGGGGAAGTCACGAGGCCACTGCCAAGTCGAGTGCCGCAGCAGAGTGGCCTTCAAGCAATACCTCCAAACCACCCACTCCCCCAGGAATCTCGTGCTCATGCCTGCTCTAGCGGAAGCCTGAGGGGGTTCCGTATCTCCCGTAGGAAACGCCATTGAACGTCTTCCCCAAAGGCAACTTGCAAATGTTCCGCTGCTGGCGCTTGAAATCAGCGGCAGTTTCACTGAACTCAGCCAGCTGCCAGCCTAGGTTCTTTAACTGCACGGAAATCCTAGCACCCACTATGTAGATCTGAAACTGATGCTGGGCGACCTGTCTTCTTTTCCTGCCTCCAGTTAGCCGGAGCGCCTTCCCTGGGGCCCGCTTCCACACCGTGACCGCCCATCTACCCTAATTTTAAACTAATCTCCGAACTCTTCTTTCTGGGAAGAAATGTGAAACTGCCCCTCAAGACTATAACATAAGATATTGAAATGGTTTCCGTGCTTCTCCTGCGCTGGTTGTTTTCTCTAGAAATTGAAATGCACTCCTCTCTCCCTTTCAATTCTGATTTTTTGTTGTTTTTATTTTAGAGGTGCAATTTTTTATTTTAATTAATGGTGTAAAACTCTGGCATCGGTGCAATTTTTCTCCTGTTGATGTCACAAAACTAGCTTTTTGGTTGTTTTGTTAACTGTTTGCATTTCAGATGATGACCGATTAGGTGCGCTGGACGGAGATACTGTTATTGTTGGGGGTGCGGCGTTAAATAGAGGCTCTGGCGCTTGAAGACCGAAGGCAGGACTCAGCATTAGCCAGGGCCAGGGTTGGTAGCCATTTGAAGCACAAACGGAAGAACGAATGGTTTTCTCTCTCTCTTCGTCTGAAAAGTATCTTTGTGACCATTGTGAAATAATTATCTATTCAAAATAGTTATACCCTGCTTTTCTACTCAAAGACTCAAAAATGTCAATTTTGATTTAGGGAAAAACGACTGCTTTCAAATGAACAATTTAGAAGCGTTCCCCCCCCCCCCCGAACTATCTTTTATTTTTCCTTTTATTTTGGAGTGGAGAATAAAATAAAAAAATTAAGCAGTAAAAAGGAGGAATTAAAAAGAAAACTGGACCCGTTCTAACGCAATTTGTTATTATCCACTAAAAACTTGTTAGAGAGGCGCACTATCGTTGCCCGCTTTTTGACTTATTGTGCCTTGTAAAATCGCCCTCCTTATAAGGCGCGAATCCTCTGTGCACCTTCGGAAGAGCCTTCCAAAGTGCATCCACAGGAAAACGACGACACCGAGGCTCTGGACCATCCTTTTCAAGCCTGCCTCCTAAACCTGCTCTAAAACCAATTTGGAGAAATGGGGGCTTACTTACTTAGCTACAATAATTATGATTAGTATCTGTCAAATCCTACCCCTTTTATGCTTAATTTAATTGCTGAGATTTGATTTCAGCTATTATAATTGTCTTTCATACATCCTGCGTTAGTTTAATCGTTAATTAACGATATTAATTAGAACGATTTGTACATGTAGGTACATGCACGCACACACATTAAGTATCTACTAATTATTATATTGTATTTTCTTATCTGTTGGGATGAACAAATGCTATTCAATCATATGAAGTCTGACTTCAGTGCCAGGTAAATCTTGAACTTTTGTTTTAAAACTGCTAGGGAGCAGCTGTCCGCCTCTTTCACACGCGCGCGAGAGAGACCCAATTTCTCTTTCTCTCCTTTCCTCCTCCCCCCCCCTCCTTTGTTTTCCTGGGGATGATTTTTGAGGCAAAACCGGATAATATAATCCTGTTCCACGATCGCATCTGTCGGCTTTTTCGCCGGCGTCTTCCCTCCTTCTTCGGGGGACTTCTTTGTTGAGGAGGGCAACTGCCCTCTGACTCTACAAAGGAGAAGGGGACCCTCAACCGTCGGGGCCGGCCAGGCTCAGAGACTCATCCCAAAGCTGGCCGAGGTCCGACCCTACTACTTACCCAGCAGCGGGGCAGAGAAGGAGGGCGGCGGGGGCGGGGGCTCCAGGGAGTCCTGCAGAGTTTCCTCCATTTTCAGGCCGCCCAGCCTGGCCAGAGAGAGGGCGAAGAAAAGCGCTCCAATTCCGCTTGCGGGGAAGAGAAGAGGTCAGTCGGTAAAGCAAGGAATCCCATAAGCGCTTTCCCCGCAAACCTCCCCACCAGCAGCACAGCGGACCCTACTCCAGGCTCTTCTTGCCTCCTGCGGGCATCCGAGCTGGAGCCTCTGGCGCTTACCTGCCAGCAGGAGTGGCCCTACCGCGTAGAATCCCAAACAACCGCGGTCTTGATCGGCGGCGCAGAAGGGACTCAGCATCGCGCCGTGCGCCGGGAGGGGCTGAGAGCCCAAGCCCACCGCGAGGACCGCGGGCTCGCCGAAGGCGGCTAGAGCCCCATCCTTGCGTCTGCCTAGCGCCGGACCAGGCACCGGCGGCTCTGGCCGCCTCTGCTGTGCTTCTTGTCCTCTGGGCGGGTTCCTCCGTCGAAGGACAGCGGGTGCTTTCCCCGGGGACGAGTGAGAGGCATCCCAGCCCCAGCCCCAGCCCCTGCCTTGGAGTGCTCAGGTAACGCCGGGGGTCAGCGGGGGCTTTTCCGCGGCGCCGAGGAAACGGGGTCAGATGTCAGGGCAGGAAGGGGTGGTCCTTGGTCCGCAAACTCGGTAAACGGGAGGAGCAGTGCCACTCCCGGCCGAGGGGAGGGGGGGGCGACGCTCGGCGGTGGGCGTCCCCCGACCTCATTTTCCTACCTTACAGAAGAGGGACCGAAAGCGACCGCGATGACGTCGCTCCGCTGGACCTACCCGCTCTCAGGATCAAATCTTCGCGGTTCTACTTTTCCAGTACTTAGGTCGAGGTTTTCTTCTACCGCCTCTTGGGTCAGCCCCCGCTACCTGCTGCTTTGGGTCAGCCGGCTAGCCAGGCCTGGGGCAGGTTGGGAGCCATTCGCAATAAGCATATCAAAAACGCGCGTTTCTTTCTGCTCGGTTTCCCTTCGGGCAAACTCTCCTCTGCCGGCGGGTCTCCCGAAAGAAATCTAGACTCAGGCAGAGGTTTTCGACCCGCCGCCTACTTAACCTGAAATTGACTCGACGCCAGACGATTTCAGGCGCGCGTCTATATGTTTATACGATGGTTTCAAAAATGTCATTCAATAAATAAGAGCCAGCGAGCCACACTGTTCTGTGGCCCCCATCTCGGAAGCCACACGTCCAGCCCACTGCGCTCCGCGGAATAACTTAAGAAAAGTTCTCCCCTGCCCATTCGCCTCCCTCAAAACGGCAGGCACGATTATTATCCTAGCCACGATTGAATAGCCACGCTCCAAGGATAAAACCTAGATTCCTTTTCATAAGTTACCCAGGGAAATTGTTTTCGAAGTGAACTCCTGGATCAACGCCTAGCCCCACAATACCGCCCGTTTGACTCCGTCTTCGCCTTGCAGTTTGCAAGGTAAACCTATTCTGACCTCTTTGGTGCCGCCAGGATTTCTTCAGGGACCGACATACCAGTGGGATTAAGCAATTCCGCCCTAATGTTCCCCTTTTCCTCGCTAGCCCGATCCAGATTTGCCTGGAGCTGCGGCGGTCCTGTATCCAGGCGTTCCAGACGCGTTTCTAGCAGAGTTGGTCGTGGGCCGTAATGGCCGCCAACTCGGAGAGGGCTGGGAAGTTCTTAGCTGACAGGGCGTTATGTCGGAAAATTCAGGACGGAAAGTTTCGGGACACTGAAATCATCCCGCCCGCTGTCCCAAATATCACCTCGGCACTTCGCGGTTTCAGATGCAAGGCGGGACGAGCAGGTGCGCTTTGTCTCAGGCATCATCTGCTCTGATTAGTTTGGAAAGGAGTTTGAAGTTGAAGACAGTTGACTGTCAGCGACTCCGGGGAGGGTGCTCTCTTTCTCTCTCCCCCTCCACCCCCGCTCCAATTTTGCTTGGCATTTCGAGATCGCTTGCTGGTTGTGCTTCAAACGTAAAAGGAACCTCCCTTCGCTCCGGTTCCTTTGGGAGGGAGGGCAGTGGGACAGGTTCATTCTCCAGGCCTGGCATGGAAGATTGTGCAGACGTGACCCCCAAGTGTCCCGAGGGGCTGCTTCTTCACAGGATGATTTGACAGGAAGAAATGGGAGACCTTTGCACCATTGGAAAAGCTTTCCCAGGCCTGGCCTGACCAGATGGGTCTGGTCTGAATCATCTGGAGAGCACTCTCTGGAAATCACCTTTGGTGTGACTAGCAGGTCTCCTTTGGTGAGGTTCAATACCACCCAGCTGTTTTTGCAATTCTAGAGACTCTCACCAACTTTCCTGGCTGCTCACTGCTTGTTTTACTAAATGGTGAGGGTCTTTTCACTTCCAAGTGGTTTTGGTGGAAGAGGCTTCAATATCACCCAGTACAAGTAAAGAAAACCATTGGCCTCTGAAGGATCTAAGTTTTTATGTTCAAAATGCTCTTGATATTAAACACAAAAAATATCAATAAGTACAATGCACCCTTTCAGCCTTTTCTAATCAGGTCTTCTGCAGATGTCTGGAAGCTCCCAGAAACCCACCCAATATTATAAAATAGGATTCAAGGAACTCTTGCCACAAACCATTGGAGAGGACTTGGCTAGGGGGAAAAACATATTCTCATTATATTCATAGAATAGTAATAACGAGTATTGTTTCTGAGGGGAAAAAAACAAAAGAGAAAGTTGAACTTCACTGTACTTTAAGCAAATGGTTCTGGATTAAGAAAACAAAATGAATCTGATTAACAGAAAAGATTTACTGGAATCCAAAACTTCTCTCTGATGTTCTGTGCAATGGAATTTAGAAGATAAACTTGAAAGTTAAGTCACTGTGAGCAGTGCTTTTGGTTCCAGTGAACTTTTGCTGACTTATATACAATAAATGTTTGGATCAAGAACTGGAAAAAATAATCTGCTATTGTTTAAGATCAAAATAGGCATTAGAACACTGTATGTTAAACAGCATATTACAGATGGTCTTTGTTTAGCTACCACAGTTGAGACTGGCAACTCAGTTAAGTAAAATGTTCGCTATGTAAAACGTCACAATTTTACAATCATACTTCAACTTTCCTTTGCTTTACAGGTCTGCAAAAATGTGAGGACTGCTCATAAAGTTACTTTTTTGTCACCAGTGTAAATATGACTGATATAATGTTTCTTCCCCAGCCAGGTCTCCTCTAACTGTTTGTGGCAAGAGCTCTCCGAATCCCACTTAATAATATTTGTTATTTAGCAGAAATGAGCTAAAGGAGGACCACTTGTAATCTCTCTTGCCACTGGATCACCCACTGTGATGCCCCAGACTTTTCTTTGTGGCAGAGCTGGGCACAGCTGGGGGTCGAAGGGAGTCCTGGATGAAACCTGGGATGATAGAACTTGAATGCATCCCACTTTCTTCTTGTTGTTGTGTATACACAACTGCTTCAGTTACCTGTGAAGAAACCCCATTAAACTAAGTAGGTTTTAATATTTCTGCTGGGTTATGCACTGAGAGTATGTTTTGCCTTTGATGAACCTAAATAATATGAGAAATTGCAAGAAAATGTAATTTCAAGAAAGAAAACGCAGAAAAATGTAATTTCATTATTGCTAGGTTCACACAATACAATAGACTAGATAGAAATAAACTGGCTGTTTGAATGATGATGTCCTCTATGGACATGATAAACCCATTTGTTTTGGGTTAATGTTATGTATTATGTGTTTATTGACCTGGATGTATTATAGGAATTAGTAAGTTATATGAATCCAGCCCTGGTAATCTTTACCTCTCCTACATACAGTATCTTTAGTCCCTATTGGCAGTGGCAGAGTTGGCCCATTGTATTTCAACTGGATTTTCTGCAGCTATCAATCCTGCACTTTTCCAAGTATGGCCATTCATTTGTCTGCTTAAATCTAGAGTTGGCAACCTGCAGTTCCTGGACCAGCACATTTTTGATTGGAAACTCATGAAAAGCCCTAAAATTGGCATATTATAGTTTTCAGCTGGAGCCCCCCTCCCTCCAAATTCCCCTCAAACTGCAGCCACTGTCAGATATACTATTATCTCCTACAACTTTGCAAGTTCTGGTGTTTAATGCCATCTTTGCCATTCAGGGCTTTGGTTGACTGACTGACTGATCTGTTTATCAAACCTGTAGACTACTTGACTTCCAAGGATTCTGGACAATCAACAACTCCCAACAAACAAAGCAAGAAAATTACAATAAACCCAGTTAAAATGGAATGGCAAAAATGACAGACCAGATGGAAACAAAGCAAGGGGCCTCCCTCTCCCTCTACAAAGCCTGGGTAAAAAGCCAGATCTTCATGACCCTTCTAAACAACAGAATGGGCAGAATCTCACTTGAGAGGGCAGCACTGCTACAGAGAAGGCACACTATCCTTATGGATGACATTTTTTAACTGAAACAACCCAGAGCATGCTAATTGTAATGGTATGTTGGAATTATTTTGGGAAATGCAAGAAAGAGATGCAGACTAGACAATGGTCAGATAAAAGGCAGCTCAGCCCAGAGAAGGAATGACATTGTAACTACCTGTATATACTCGAGTATAAGTCGACCCGACTATAAGCCGAGGGACCTATTTTTCCACAAAGAACTGGGAAAAAATGGTGACTCGAGTATAAGCCGAGGGGGCATTTTTCAGCACACACATTTTTCCGCCTGGGCTAATCGGCCTCTTTGCAACCCCACCCCTCTGGTAACCGCGCGATTGTAGCACTTTGCACAAAGGAGCAATAGTTGATAACACGGCCCACGTCAGCTGGAAGGGTATTCTTGGATAGTGAGAAGCTGGAACCGGGCGGGTGGGCGAGAGAGGCAGGCAGAAAAAAAAAGGGGGGGAAATCCACACACGCTCGCGCAGGGAAAGGGGGAAACGGGTGGGCCGGCCGGCTCCCCTCTCCTCTTTGTGTGTGTGTGTGTTTGTCTCTCTCTCTCAATTCTCCCCCACCTCAAAAGCGGGGAGGGGGCGACCTTGCAAAAGGGAGGGGGCTTCTCCCGGTTGCGCGGAAGGCTGGAGGTGCGCCTTTCTCGGCCAGCCCGGGTAAATTCGGCCGTATTCTTCAATACGGGCCGGCCCCAGCAGTTCCGGCTGGTTGCCGGCAGTTGGCTGTTCCTCCCTGGCCGCCTCGCCCCCCCGGTGAGTGCCCGGTAGGGCGCAGCGTCGCCAGGCCTCCCCCCTTCGCGCAAGGCATCTGGCGTTCCCCCTCGCGCTTGGCTGCGGCGGCCCGGGGTATTCCGTCCCGGCCTCGACACGCAGCGCCGCAGGGAACGGAAGGGAAGTGGGGAGGGCCGTACCTGCAGCATCACATGAATTGGCTGAAGAATATGGCCGAATTTACCCGGGCTGGCCGAGAAAGGCGCACCTCCAGCCTTCCCCGCAACTGGGAGAAGCCCCCTCCCTTTTGCAAGGTCGCCCCCTCCCCGCTTTTGGGGTGGGGGAGAATTGAGAGAGAGAGAGAGAGAGAGAAACACACACACACAAAGAGGAGAGGGGAGCCGGCCAGCCCACCCGTTTCCCCCTTTCCCTGCGCGAGTGTGTGTGGATTTCCCCCCCTTTTTTTTTCTTCCCGCCTCTCTCGCCTGCCCGCCCGGTTCTTTTCCCCAGTTCTTTGTGGACTTACAATATCCAAGCACCGTTTAAAGAGACGCCGAAGGAAGACGGTGCCCAACTGCGCGCCTTTCCCCCTTGGCAGGGTGGTCTTTTGCAAAGTCTTTTGCTCGGATATTGTAAGTCCACAGCAGCGCAGGCGGCAGCAGCAGCAGCGGCGTCTCCCGCTCCGAATCCCAGGCTGGAGTCAAGCCCTTTTCAAAAGCGCAGGCTCGGGAGCAAAAGCAAAAGGCGGGGGAGTGGGGCTTCGTTCACACGTGGATCCCCTACGCTCGTATTTATTTACCGTATTATGCCCCGGCTGGCGGCGGCAGTGGCAGCAGAAACAGCAGCAGCAGCGCCTCCTTCCTCGGTTAGCTCCGATTCCCTCCCCCCGTGTTGCCTCTGAGCTGCAGGACTCCGCCGCTTGCTTTATAAACCCTTGGCCGCTGCTCCATCTTTTCTTTTCCCACCAACCGTCCCCCCCTCCCTCGACCGCTTTGCAGAAACGCCTGGATAGTGAGAAACTGGAACCGGGCGGGC
>NW_015386616.1:30228-34354 GCF_001527695.2 Protobothrops mucrosquamatus | reverse complement strand
TGCCGCCACCGCCGCCGCCCGGCTCGTTCCTGCCGCCGCCGCCCAGCTCATTGCCGCCGCGGCCACCGCCGCCCAGCTCGTTCCCGGCGTGTTCCTGCCACCGCCGCCGCGGCCGCCCAGCTCGTTCCCGGCCTGTGATGCTCCAGGTACGGCCCTCCCCCCTTCCCTTCCATTCCCTGCGGCGCTGCATGTCGAGGCCGGGATGGAATACCCCGGGCCGCCGCAGCCAAGCATGAGGGGGAACGCCAGATGCCTCGCGCAAAGGGGGGAGGCCTGGCGATGCTGCGCCCTACCGGGTGCTCACCGGGGGGGCCGAGGCGGCCAGGGAGGAACAGCCAACTGCCGGCAACCAGCCGGAACTGCTGGGGCCGGCCCGTATTGAAGAATACGGCCGAATTTACCCGGGCTGGCCGAGAAAGGCGCACCTCCAGCCTTCCGCGCAACCGGGAGAAGCCCCCTCCCTTTTGCAAGGTCGCCCCCTGCCCGCTTTTGGGGTGGGGGAGAATTGAGAGAGAGACAAACACACACACACAAAGAGGAGAGGGGAGCCGGCCGGCCCACCCGTTTCCCCCTTTCCCTGTGCGAGCGTGTGTGGATTTCCCCCCTTTTTTTCTGCCCGCCTCTCTCGCCCACCCGCCTGGTTCCACCTTCTCACTATCCAGGCATTTCTGCAAAGCGGTCGAGGGAGGGGGCGGTTGGTGGGAAAAGAAAAGATGGAGCAGCGGCCAAGGGTTTATAAAGCAAGCGGCGGAGTCCTGCAGCTCAGAGGTGACACGGGGGGAGGGAATCGGAGCTAACCGAGGAAGGAGGCGCTGCTGCTGCTGTTTCTGCTGTCACCGCCGCCGCCGCCAGCCGGGGCATAATACGGTAAATAAATACGAGCGTAGGGGATCCACGCGTGAACGAAGCCCCACTCCCCCGCCTTTTGCTTTCGCTCCCGAGCCGGCGCTTTTGAAAAGGGCATGACTCCATCCTGGGATTTGGAGCGGGAGACGCCGCCGCTGCTGCTGCCGCCCGCGCTGCTGTGGACTTACAATATCCGAGCAAAAGACTTTGCAAAAGACCACCCCACCAAGGGGGAAAGGCACGCATTTGGTCACCGTCTTCCTTCGGCGTCTCTTTAAACGGTGCTCGGATATTGTAAGTCCACAAAGAACTGGGGAAAAATATTGACTCGAGTATAAGCCTAGGGGGGCATTTTTCAGCTCAAAAAATGGGCTGAAAAACTCGGCTTATACTCGAGTATATACGGTAGGTGCTTTCAAAACAAGTCCAGCTAACAGCTAGCTGGAGTATGTATGGCAAGGTGGCTGGCTGCATAGTAGTGCTCCTGCTTCACTGTGCAGGTCCACCAGCATTGGTAAACCTCAGTTTCTTTCTGCTTTGCCTATCCCTTTTCTGATCCCAGGGACCAGCTAATCAGTAGAAAAATAGCAGGCTTTTATATATTAAAAAAAACCCTTATCAAGATTAGAGAAGTGACAGGCAAAGGTGTTTGGGGCTGACTAATAGTGGGGAGGTCTCACTCTTTTTGAAGACTACTAGTTTTTTTTTCACAATACACTAAACCCACATTCAAAAGGAGCTAAATAACAGTTGACTGCTGCTGGTGGTGGGAGGGGGACTGTATGTTGTGACATGGAAGATACCCTCTTATGTCATGGTGCAGACTTCACCATCTTTCCCAGTGCCAGTTAGTGGTTAGATGGACCAACCTCTCTTCAAAAATCAGGTATCCAAATTAGAGATCAGGTGGAGACTTGGTAGATTCTGGCTGATTGGAAAGAGTCACATTTTCCCATGGTACAGGACAAAATGATATAGAGGAAATGCTCCAATAAGAGCTAGAGTGATCCTACCAACAAACAAGAACCTATCAGCTTATCAACACAAATATATGGAGAGGGAAATATTGTATCAGATTGTATCCATGTGAAACTGCCACAGTTTGTTACCTGTTTAAAGCAGAAAATATGACATTAACATAATATCAGCTAAGAATTAATTTCAAGCTGCCTCTGGTATAGACTGGGACATGAAATAAAAAAGAGGTCACTAGAACATATTTCTTGAATGGTTAGGTGAAAGGGTAACAAGGGGAAAAATGAACAACTCAGCACAGCCAGCAAGTCGCCTCTGCCAACTCACTGTCACCACGTTGTAGCAGAACAAATCAACACAGCCAATTCACCACAGCGGCAACTTGCCATGAGCAGCCAGATAGAGAGCCAGGCAGGCAGGTGGGTAAGTGAGCAAGTAGGCAGAGTGAAGAGTGGTGGCAGCAGTCAGGGGCTTCCCATTTTCACATACACACTGCTACCATGCTGAACTCCGGGCATGGGCAGAAGAGGTAGTGGGGAGGTGGAGGAGGCCCAGCACATCCCATTTTCAAACACTCCATTGCCACTGAAAGGGCCACGACAAATTGGTGGCTGGGCAAAGAGGGTGTCATGGAGGCAGTGAAGGCACATTCTATTTTCAACACCTCTCACCACTGCCGCCACTGTAGGACATTCGGCAGTGGTAGTGATGTTTGGAACATTCGACAGCAACAGCGGTGGGCGGGGAAGGGGTGGGGAGGTATTGGAGGCTGGGCACATCCCATTTTCACACACCCCACTGTTGATGCACAGACCTGAAGGTGCTCTGGGACCTCAGTGCAGTGGTGACAGCAGTGATGAGGATATGAAAATGGGATGCTGTGCTGGTCAGAGTATATAGCCATCTGGTCAGAGTATATAGCTAGCTTAGGTATTAAGAACTGTTCCCTTAAGGCAGGGGTGTCAAACTGCCGGCCCATGGGCCGGATGCGTCATTGGGAAATCACGTCGACCCCATTGCCAGCAATGGTGAAAAAGCTCCGATACGTTGCATGACATCATGTGATGTCACGAGTTTGACATGTCTGCCTTAAGGGATAGCCTTCTGGGTAATGTAGTTTATGTTACCTGGTCATATCTGTGTTAGGATTGGCCACTGGGAGGGTCTTCTGTTTTATTACGGGATATCCTGGTTACGTGCCAGTCAGCGAGTTTTCTATGAATTCCAGCCACGAGGACTGGTAGCTGCATTAGTATGGAAGAAACTATTTTCCTTTTACCTATGTGATGGGTCCAGATTACAATCTATATTCCAGAAGAACCTCTACAGTAACTGTGAGTTAATGTCTTGAGGATGCCTGATAATAAAGTAATTTGCATGAATCCCTTCCATGGAGTTCATTCTGCCTGCATCAAGTAATACCCAGCAAGCCTTTGCTTGATCCAGGACAGTAAAAGGAAAATATATGTTTCTTCCTTCGCTTAAAGTAAAAAAAAAAAAAAGAATTAGTTTTCTTCTGCCTGCCTAAAGGAAAAAGATTGAAATCTTCCTTTACATTTGCCTACCTAAAGTCTTTACCTACATGCTTCTCCTTGCTTGCCTAAACAACTTAGAAACAGAGAGATATATGTGTGTTGAATCTGTTCTGCCTGGCTAGACTGAAAAGATCGCTTTCCCATCTGAAAAGATTCAGCATTTCAAAGTGAGAAAGAACTCTGTTTGCGTTTAGCTAAGAGATCACTCAGAACTAATCGCTATTCTGCCTGCTTGTAGGAGAAAGTAATTTGTTGCTAAGAGACAGGTCAATTTGCATGTGAAAGCCGATATCTCCTCCAGAAATCTCTTTGTGTTGGAGTGCACCACAGGGAAAGCAAATGATTCTGGCCTATATCTCAGTGAAGTCAGCCATTCAGCTGTTTCCTTGACTATTGCTTGAAGAGAAATAGCAAACTGAGCCCCTTTTATAGTGCAAACTTCCACAGTCTAACTTGGAATTTCGATATCAGGAAAGCAAGACTTTAGAAATTCCAGAAGTGAACGCCAAGAAGCTTTCCAGCTCTCATTAAGGGGGCGGCCCTGCGGCCTGTTGAAGATCCGGTGGCCCGACGAGAGTTTGGGGCCTAGTGGCGTGGCAGCCTGGCGGCCTGGCGGCCCGGGGACCGGGGTGGCCCGACGGCCTGTAAAAGGGAGGAGTGACCAGAGACGAGGTATACAGTGGCCCGGAGGTTGTGCTGGCTCAGCGGCGTGTTATACAGCGGCCCGGAGGACGCGCCAGCACAGTAGCACAGCGGCCCGGGCGGAAGAA
>NW_015386616.1:18153-27410 GCF_001527695.2 Protobothrops mucrosquamatus | reverse complement strand
TCCAGCTTGCGGGACTGGCCTAAGGGATTTTAAAGGGGTTTTAATTACTTTTAATCTGACAAATTTAAATATTTCTTTTTAATCAAATTTTAATTAGGTGTATAATATGTTAGTATTTTATCCAATTGTCAGCCGCCCTGAGTCCGCAAGGAGAAGGGCGGGATATAAATGTAATAAATAAATAAATAAATAAATAAATCAGGCAGCAACCAGCCTATTCTAAGCGTAGTCTAGGTGCAACGCCCTCTGGTGTCCAATCTGCAAACAACAGGCCAGAATTCAAGCTATCTGTATCCACCCCACCCTAGTGGTCAAAGAGAAAATTCTATTAAAGTCTTCTGAAATATCCAGGACTTCTCTAGTCATGGCAGAGAGTCTCAATGTGCCAGAAGAGCAGGTCCTTCCAACTAACCTCGATTTGTATGCAGAATTTGATATACAAACTTGGGAAAAGGCAGAAACATCTCAGAAACCTTATGACTTGAGGCATCAAAGAAACCCCGCCAAAGCCAAGCAGTCAAGCCTGCTGGAGAAGTGGGATAGCCTCTATCAGCATCATGAGGAATCCTGGGAGAAGCTGCAGAAACGCTGCGACGCATCCAAAGATAAGCTTTCCCCCGAGCGCATTCGTTCTTTGGAAGAGGCTTTTCCTAAAATGGACAGACTATGAACGCCACCTCATAGACATCCAGTCGCAGCTAGGAGATTCAACATTCAAAGAGGAAATGCAACACCTCAAGCTGATAAACAAAGAGCATGAGAAGCTCCTACAAAGCAGTAAAGAGTCTCTCCAAATCGAACTTCAGGCGAAGGACACACTGAGCAAGAGGGCTGAGTCCGGAATGTCCCATTGTTCGCATGCGTCATCCCAGCGATCACATGCGGCTTCCTCTCATTCCTCTAAGAAAGCCTTGTCTGTTCATCTCAAGTCACATCTCCAAGACGAACTTCAGGCGAAGGACTCACTGAGCGAGCAGGCTGAGTCCGAAGTGTCCCATTGTTCACATGCACCATCCCAGCAGTCACATGTGGCTTCCTCTCACTCCTCTAAGAAAGCCTCGTCCTCTTGTCACAAGTCACAACGGTCTAAGGTGTATACCAGCATGTCCCAGCAATCTTCTGTCTCAGGCACCTCCCGTCCCTCTAAAGCAGGGGTAGGGAACCCAAAACACTCAAAGAGCCATTTGGACATGTTTCCCACTGAAAACAAAACACTGGGAGCCGCAAAACCCTTTTGATATCTAAAATGAAGATAACACGAATGGGCGGGGAGGGGGAGCAGGACAGGAGGCAGCAGCTCCAGTGGTGGCGGCGCAGCCCGGCTGCCGCCCCCGCCGCATCTTCAGCTGAATGACTGAGGAGGTGTAGCAGGATGAGAGGCAGCAGCTGCAGCACGGCCTGGCCGCCGCCCCCGCCGCATCCTCAGACAAACGAGCGAGCAGGGGTAGCAGGATGGGAGGCAGGGGCTCCAGCGCAGTCCGGCCGCCACCCCTGCCGCATCCTCAGCCAAACGGGCGAGGAATGGGAGCAGGACAGGAGGAAGCGGCTCCGGTGGGGGTGGAGCAGCCCTACCGCCGGTCCCACCGCATCATCAGCCAAATGAGCGGGGAGGGGGAGCAGGACGGGAGGCAGTGGCTCCAGCGCGGTCCGGATGCCACCCCTGCCGCATCCTCAGCCAAACGGGCGGGGAGGGGCAGCAGGACAGGAGGCAGCGGCTCCGGTGGCGGCGGTGCAGCCCGGCCACCACCCCCGCCACATCCTCAGCCTAACAGGCGGGGAAGGAGAGCAGGATGGGAGGCAGCAGCTCCAGTGGTGGCGGCGTGGCACGGCCGCCGTCCCCGCCACATCCTTAGCCAAACGAGTGAGGAGGGGTAGCAGGACGGGAGGCAGCGGCTCCAGTGCGGTCCGGCCGCCGCCCCTGCCACATCCTCAGCTGAACAGGCGGGGAGGGGGAGCAGGACAGGAGGCAGCGGCTTCGGTGGTGGCGGTGCGACTCGGTTGCCGCCCCCACCGCATCCTCAGCCAAATGGGCGGGAAAGGGGAGCAGGATGGGAGGCAGCAGCTCCAGTGGTGGCGGCGCGGCCCGGCTGCCACTCCCGCCGTATCCTCAGCCGAACGAGCGAGGAGGTGTAGCAGGACGGAAGGCAACGGCTCCAGCACGGTCCGGCCGCCACCCCTGCTGCATCCTCAGCCGAACGGGTGTGGAAGGGGAGCAGGACAGGAGGTAGCGGCTCCAGTGGTGGCGGCACAGCCCGGCCGCCGCCCCCGCTGCATCCTCAGACGAACGAGCGAGGAGGGGCAGCAGGACGGGAGGCAGTGGCTCCAGTGGCGGCAGTGCGGCCCGGCCGCCGCCCCCACCGCATCCTCAGCCTAACAGGAGGGGAAGGGGAGCAGGACAGGAGGCAGCAGCTCCAGTGGTGGTGACGCGGCCCGGCCACCGCCCCCACCGCATCCTCAGCCGAACGAGTGAGGAGGGGTAGCAGGACAGGAGGCAGCGGCTCCAGTGCAGTCCGGACGCCGCCCCTGCCGCATCCTCAGCCAAACGGGCGGGGAGGGGGAGCAGGACAGGAGGCAGCGGCTTCGGTGGCAGTGGTGCGACTCGGCCGCCGCCCCCACCACATTCTCAGCCAAACGGGCGGGGAAGGGGAGCAGGATGGGAGGCAGCAGCTCCAGTGGTGGCGGCGCAGCGCGGCTGCCGCTCCCACCGCATCCTCAGCCGAACGAGTGAGGAGGTGTAGCAGGACGGAAGGCAGCGGCTCCAGTGTGGCCCAGACCCCCCCCCCGACTAACAGAGGCAGCAGCAGAGCAGGGCGAGGGGAGACCCGCCGGGCAGGGAAGAGGCACCCCGAGACTGGCCACCCGCAGCTCCTTACCAGGAACACCTTTCCAGCAATCCTCCTGGCCACCACGTGCAGTATGAAGAAGGAAAGAGGTTTGTGGGCAGTCCCACCAACCAATCAATTCAAACTTCATGAGAAGTTTGAATTTATTGGTTGAACTTTTTAGTCCCACTTTTTTTTTTCAGAATGCACATGGTGGCTAAGGACAGGGAGCTGCAGGAGACGGCTGAAAGAGCTGCATGCGGGTCCGGAGCAGCGGGTTTCCGACCTGTGCTCTAAAGCATCTTCTTGGCATAGCCATTTGTCCTGAGTCTCCAAGGCAGAGAGCACGAATCGATGCCGCGGTGGCCGCAGCATTTTTTGGTGTGGCAAACCAGAGCAACTGCCAAAGGAAGAAATGGCTAAACAAAAGGAAGAGATGGCTAAACAAAGAGTAGAAAGGGCCAAAGCTCAAGCCAAACTTACATTTCTACAGCGTGAACAAGAGGCAGCAGGAACAGCACCAAGAGCTGCAGCTTTGCCAGTGGAGGTTGAAGGCGTTACCTCCATGCACAATTTGGAAAGGCCAGAAAGTGGAAGCTCATATAGCCGCATCAAGGCCTATGTGGACAACCAGAACATGATACGGCATGAGCAGGAAGAAGCGATGTGCTTGACCACAAACTCCCAAAACCAAGTGGATAAGAAGGAGAATCTCAACCACCAGATGTGCAAACCAGTCAGAAAGCTGACATCATACTATCTGAATCACAAGACCCCCCCTTTGGTCCATCAGCAACTACGAATACTTCTAAGCAGGAGGGCACACAAGGAGTCGTGATTCCTAAGCTCAATGCAAAGGCAAAGGAATTCCGGCCAGACCCTCAAGGCCCCTCGTCTGCACCACGGGAAGTTACCCTCATCAAGAAGTACTCTGAAGAAAACTGCCAGCCATCTTTGGCCCATCCCCCTGCTCTTGGGAGCAATGCCTATGAGGATCAACGAGAAGCCACCAGTTGTGCTCCTAATGATCTCAACACCGTACCACCCCTGCCTGACAGCAACTCCTGCATAGCACCAATGCTATACAAGAATGACAAGCACCCGGGAGCCCTGCATCCAGACTCTGAGCAGCTACAATGAGCAACGTCTACTCCTCCTCTGACCAAGGAGCCTCAGTGTGGCTCCGAAGCGCACCCAGAGATGACCCCGAGTGTCAAGTGCACATCAGTATGTGACGACTCACCATTCCCTCGTTCATGCCACCAAATCTGCTTAGCCAAAGTCTACCCCGCCGGACGTCCAGAAGAAGCCGTGAAGATGTATGTAATATGGGATGCACAAAGCAATCGCTCATTAACTAGGTCAGCATTCTTTGACCTCTTTGATGTCCAAAGTGAAGAAACGCCCTTCACAATATCAACATGCACTGGGCTCCAGAGCACAGCGGGGAGGAAAGTCAATGGACTCTGCATAGAGTCATTAGATGGGAGTTCATGGTTCCCACTGCCACCATTGCTAGAATGGGATGCCTCACCAGATAATTGCAATCAGATCCCAATGCCAGAAGTAGCAAGCATCATATCTCCCACCTGAAGCACATGGCTGATCACTTTCCTGCCCTAAATCCTGAAGCCAAAATCCTGCTTCTGTTGGGAGTGGACGCCCCTAATGCCTTTGCCTACCACAGAATGGTCAGAGGCCCAACAGGCTCCCCAATTGCCTTTAAGATGGAACTTGGATGGGTCATCTCAGGAACGGTCTGTGTTGACCAGCTGCAAGCTCCAACCCAGGTGAATATCTCAGCAACCTCCATTCTCAGTAATGGGAGAGCATCCCACTTGAAACCACTTCAAGAACACTTCACGCTTTCGACAGTCAAACTTGTTTTGGGAACGACAGTATTCCAGACCAGCAAAGATGACAATGACTTGGCCTTGTCGATAGAGGACAAAGAATTTCTGCAGCTACACATGCTCTCCCAGAGCACCACAGACTGGGATGAGACTCTTCTGCTAGAACAGAAGCAAGACTGGGAAATGTGGCGTAGATCCCTAAGTTGTCTCCAAAGCATCCACGTACAGTGCACATATGTTCCCATTTCACCCGCTGCCGCAATGAATAAAGAGTTGCACGTGTTCTCAGATGCTTCAACGAAGGCAATAGCAGCTGTAGGATACATCAAAGTCTACGGTGGGGAGAGCCACATTTACGTCTGTTTCGCTATGGGAAAGACGAAACTGGCACCACAACAAGGTCACACCATACCCAGGTTGGAACTCTGCGGTACCATTTTGGCCATAGAACTCGCAAACCTGACAACGAAAATGATAGACCTTCAGCTACAGTCCACCACCTTCTACACGAACAGCAAAGTGGTGTTGGGCTACATTCACAACCAAAGCAGACGGTTCTACGTCTATGTAAGCAATAGAGTGGAAAGGATCAGAAGATCTTCGAGTCCTGAGCAGTGGCAGTATATGCCAACAGATCAAAACCCTGCGGATAGGCTACGCGGTCCACTCCTGCATCACAGTTGGCAGAATCGATCTGGCTAAAGGGTCCTGAGTTCTTGGCTCGTCCAGACAGCCTGATGTCACAAAAACCAGAACACTATGCGCTTCTAGACCCAGATCAAGATGCCGACGTTCGACCTCAGGCACCCAGCCAATCGCTCAGACAGGACAAGAAGATGACCATCCAGACCATCTGCTTGTCGACAATGGTCAAGGAGACAGAGAAACCACCCTCTAACCCAGTGGTTCTCAACCTTCCTAATGCTGCGACCCTTTAATACAGTTCCTCATGTTGTGGTAACCCCCAACCCTACGGGCTCTCCAAGCGCGCACCGATGCCGCCCACTCACCCGCCGCACCCGGGGCTCAGCGCGCCTCACCTGTCCTCGCCTCACTTCCGAAGGTCGCCGGCCTGTCCGGCTCCAGCTGGCCAGTGAGGGGGGGGCAGGAAGGCCGCTCCGCCGGCTCCACCCAGCCTGGTTGGAGAAGCGCCCAGGCAGGGAGAGGGAGAGAGCGAGAGCCAAGAGGGCGACAGCGGCGGCAGAGCTTAGTTCAGCCTCCTCTGCAGAAAGGGCCGCGAAGCAGCACGGCCTCCCTTAGGAGATGCTCGACGGAAACGAATCCAGTGCTGCAACGGCCCCCAGCTCGAAGCCGTGCAGAGACGGAGAGAGGAGCGGTGTCTCAGTTTCTAAGACCATCGGAAATATGTGTTTTCCGATGGTCTTAGGTGACCCCTGTGAAAGGGTCGTTCGATCCCCAAAGGGGTCGCAACCCACAGGTTGAGAACCGCTGCTCTAACCATTCCCTAGAACCAGCCCTCTTCGAACACTTCTCCAGATGGAGACCCCTCATATTGGGCGTAGCAGTGATCGTCCTATTCACATGTCTTAGCATTCGATTCTCCAGATGGGGACCCCTCATATTGGGCGTAGCAGTGGTCATCCTATTCACATGTCTTAGCATTCGAGCCATTCACATTGAAGTCATCGAATCCATGGACACTTCCTGCTTCATCAATGCTCTAGGAAGGCTCCAAGTCTATAGAGGCCCAGTTAAGGCATTTAGATCTGAGCGCGGGACTAACCTTGTAAGAGACTGCAAGGAATTACAGATTGACGAAGGCATTTGCCTCGATTCAGCAATTGACAAATACCTAAAGACCCAAAACTGTGTATGGACATTCAAGCCTCCCCATGCATCCCACTGGGAGGAGCGTGGGAACACATGATTGGCATAGCCCGCAAAATCCTGAATTCCATGTTGACAAAGACACCCATGCTGACGCATAAGATCCTCACCACCCTCATGGCAGAAGTGTCAGCCATCATCAACGCTCGACCTTTGGTTCCAGTTTCCTTGGATCCTGAAAATCCAACTATTCTCACCCCGGCCACCTTGCTAATCCAGAAGACAGGCGACTGGCCAGCACCATTGGGAAACTTTGTTCCCAAAGACATGTATAAACAGCAAGGTAGACAAGTTCAACTGCTCACCAACACCTTTTGGAAGTGCTGGAAGCAAGAATACTTGTCTACCCTACAGGATCGCCGCAGATGGAAGACCAAAGAGCCTAACCTAGAAGAAGGAGACCTTGGGTTGAGAGACAAGGACGCACATCGGAACTTGTGGCCCATAGGACTTGTGCACCAAGTTCTACCAAGTTCTGATGGACTAGTTCACCAAGCTGAAGTCCAGACTGTGAAGCCACATGAGTCATGTCGTGACTCAAAGACTCTCATTAAAAGGCTTTATATCAGACTGATCACTGACCTGGTACTGCTGATGAGGAAGACCAAACTTGAAGATTGAACCACGAGATATGCATGTTTTGTGTCTACCTCATAATTGCATTGTTTTGGTGCTATGCCTTTGCTTAAGTTAGTTAATAGTTAGTTAATAGTGGAAATTGTATAATTCCAGGTGGGGAATGTACTTGTCAGAGTATATAGCCATCTGGTCAGAGTATATAGCTAGCTTAGGAATTAAAAACTGTTCCCTTAAGGGATAGCCTTCTGGGTAATGTAGCTTATGTTACCTGGTCATATCTGTGTTAGGATTGGCCACTGGGAGAGTCTTCTGTTTTATTACGGGATATCCTAGTTACATGCCAGTCAGCGAGTTTTCTATGAATTCCAGCCACGAGGACTGGTAGCTCCGTTAGTATGGAAGTAACTGTTTTCCTTTTACCTATGTGATGGGTCCAGATTACAATCTATATTCCAGAAGAACCTCTACAGTAACTGTGAGTTAATGTCTTGAGGATGCCTGATAATAAAGTAATTTGCATGAATCCCTTCCATGGAGTTAATTCTGCCTGCATCAAGTAATACCCAGCAAGCCTTTGCTCGATCCAGGACAGATGCACCCGGACTCCACTGCCTCCCCACCCTGCCCACCACCACCACTGCCGAATGGCCCAAACACCGCTGCCACCACCAAACAGCCTGAGGGTCAGTGCAGGTCAGTGATGATAACAGTGGTAGTGGAAGGGTATGAAAATGGGAAGCTCCCAGCAGCTGCTGCTCTGCAATCTACCCACCTGGCTCACTCATTCACTCCCCACTCGCTCACTCAGGTTTTCCTCCAGCTGCCCATGGCAAGTTATCTCCGGGGTGAATTGGCCGTATTGAGTTGTCCTGCAACAACCTGGAGGTGGTGATTTGGCAGAGGTCACTTGGCAGTGGTGAAATGGTCATACCGAGCTGGCTGGGTCGAGCTGGCTGCACTAAGTTGTCCTGGACCCAACAAGGGGAATGTGATGAGAACTAATTGGAAACTTAGATGTGGAAATGGCCAATCTTCTGACTGGACAAATGGCCATATTAAGATGAATCACCAAATTGTAAGATTCCTTGACACAGACCACGATGGAAGGATCTACCTCTTAACTTGTGGCATTGAGGGAAATTCTACAAAGTTCAAGCTGTAAGAGATGATATACACATGGGCTAATAGCCTTGAATTAGATGCAAAGGGGGGAAAACACCTGAGTCCTAGAAAGGGATTTCTGATTTGATACAAATCTCAGTAATAAATGGTTCAAAACTTCAGAAATGACTGAACTGGCAAATGCTGAAACTAAAAGCAATTTATATCCTGTGCTTTGATCCAAAGTTAAAGACCTTATTGATCTTGTGGAGAAGATTTGCATCAAATAAGAACTCTCTCTCACACACTGTGTGTAGGTCAGTGAAGACTCAATCATCCAGGCAAACGGTGTCTAAAGGTTGAATCATGGGAACTGGACCAAACTTGTTAATCTGAGATGTTTCATTGCTCATCCCAGCAACTTCATCAATCAGAGCAAAATTACTTTTCAGGAGAAACTCCTGAAGTTTGTGCAAAAATAGTTGACACATTCCAACAACTCTCTGACTCTCTGCCTAACTAATTTTGCTCTGACTGATGAAGTTGCTGGGATGAGCAATGAAACGTTTCAGATTAATAAAGTTTGGTCCAGTTGCCATGATTCAACCATCAGATGCAGTATATGTGTACGTTTATAAAATTTCATATAAAGAAGTGAGGCACGGGACTTCCGGTGGCAGGCGACCTCGTCGGACGCAGCTGTTGCTGCCTCCCGCCTGTTTTTGCGTAAAAGCCGTTTTGACAGCTAGCATCAGCTGTCAAACGGCTTGATACCCTTCCCCTGGGCATAAGGGGATAGGTGAGCTGCCCGGGGTAGGAGTTGAGTTCCCGAGTCGTCCCTTGTGGACGATGTAAGTGAGAACTCCTCCGGAGCCCCGCGGCTTCTCCGCGATCCAGGACGCCTTCGCCTTAGCGAAGCTAGAAGCCGCCGCCACTGCTGCAACTTAAAGTGAACTGTGAGTTTTTCTTGTAAGCAGACGAACCGACCCTGGAAGTTTGCTTCTTATTTTGGACTCTACTCTAACTTGGATAATAAGTTCTTCCCTATACTTGA
>NW_015386616.1:16098-17236 GCF_001527695.2 Protobothrops mucrosquamatus | reverse complement strand
TTTCACCTACTTTAAAAGAAGTTGATAAAGAAGGAAGATATTTATTTGTGGAAATAAATTTAAATGGAAGAAAGTGTTTAATAATAGGGGTTTACGCCCCTAATCAACTTTCAGCTCAAAAGCAATTTTATAGACAATTACATCAGAAAATTGTGGTTATGGACTATAATTCTTTGATTGTTATGGGAGACTGGAATGGAGTCCTGGATACATTAAAAGATAAAAAAACAACTTCTAAGGATGTAACCCTTTCCAGATTACCTAAGTCCTTTTTTGCCATGAAGGAGGACTTAGAATTGGTGGATGTCTGGAGATCACAACACATGAATGAACGGGATTTTACTTTTTTTTCTCATAGACATGACTCCTTTTCAAGGATTGACTTTGTTTTGACATCGACTGACCTGCTTACTGACTGTAATAAAACTAAAATCTTTCCCAGAACTTTGACTGACCATAGTATGGTGTGGATAGAGATTGGCCAACAAAGGAAAAGGAAATCTTGGAGAATAAATGAAAATTTGTTTAATTATGAGGATAAAGTTAAAGCTTTGAAGGAATCTATGGAAGAGTTCTTTCAACTTAACTTGAACAAGGGGACCCCTATAAATATTGTTTGGGATGCTGGCAAGGCTTATCTAAGGGGAATATTAATTGCTATGAATAATGCACATAAACGCAAGCAAATACAGATTAGATTAAACTTGGAAAAAGAAATTGGGACTAAAGAAAAATTACTATTGCAACGACCAACAGATACTAACTTAAAAACCTCTATTAAAATGCTTAAAGATCAATTTAACTTGTTAATTGCTGATCAGGTGGCCACCAACTTGAAGTATATTAAACATAATACATTTGCTAATGCAAATAAACTGGGGAGATGGTTGGCTTACCAAATACGCAAGAGACAAAAAGCTAGACTTATATCTAAAATTCTGGTCAAGGATCGTGAGATTTACCAACAAGAAATGATTAAAAAGGCATTTACTGAATTTTACTCGCATCTATATTCTTCAGAGACTATAAATAGTGAAGATATTGATAAATACCTACAATCTTCATCTATATATAAACTTACACTGGATCAACAGAAACTTATGAATGAAGAGATTACTACAGATGAAATCTTAAAAGC
>NW_015386616.1:10934-13367 GCF_001527695.2 Protobothrops mucrosquamatus | reverse complement strand
GGACTTGCAAGGTTATTAAGGCCTTTTGGATAAAATTGTGGTGGAATTTACAGCAAATTTTTAAAAGAAGAATTATTTTTTTGCCTCAGTTATTTCTCCTAGGTATCACACAAAATTTGGATGTAAAAGAAACGAACTTGATGTTGTATTGTTTAACTGCTGCCCGTTTGTTGATAGCTCAAAATTGGAAGAGTAAAATGTTACCTACAATGGAGGACTGGAGATTGAAGGTTTCGTACCTTGCTGAAATGGCAAAGATCTCGGCTTATTTGAAGAATCACTCAAATGAACAATTTTTATTAATATGGAGAAGATGGATTGTTTATATCCAAAAGAAGCATAGAGTGGTGGAATATAATTTAGGTTTCTAATTAATTTGTTTTTTTTCTATATATTTTACCTACTCATGTAGAATAATATACTTTGTGGAGTTAGGGATATTAATATTAGTTTACTTATATCTGAATAGTACCCTGGGATTAGGTTTGGGAAGTCCGGGGGGGGGGCGGGGGGGGCTCTTTTTATAGCATTGTGAAATACTTGTGATGTTTTTTTTCTATGATGAAAACAATAAAAAATTTTATACTTGAAAAAGAAGTGAGGCACATTCTTCAACAAATTGAAAAATTCTGTAGGATACTTGAAATGTACACTAATTTCTTCTGAGTTTATTCCATTCATATTACATATTTTGTTTATATATCATACAATACTTCTTAACTGTGGCTATTATATTATCTATAAAACAATTTTCTGGAATTTTGATTACATAGTTTGTTATTTTTCATTGCAGTTGTTGAGTAGTATAGGCCCATTTTATATATATTGCAAATATTACTCTCCTATTTATGTACATTTAATACAATTGTTATTTCTCCCCACTTCTATAATGGAGCAGAAGTGATAATCAGAGTGCTATTAACAAAATGTTTTGAATTTTTAGAACTCTTCTAAATGGAAACATTTCCCAGAGAGCTTAATGAGTGTAGCCACTCCATTATAGAAGTAAGGAAAAATAATAATTGTATTAAATATAGAAACCAATTTGAATAGTACACAAAATATTGCATCCATTTTTTTTATATTCCGGTGACTATATAATAAAGTCTGCATAGTATATAGTACTCTTCTGTAGTCTGAACAACAGTCTCTAGTTCTTTATAGCCAATTAATTAATTATGTTTCTGATACATTTCAGGCAAATTATTTTTAAAAAAATACGTAGAGAAGAAAATTATGATTTAAACTGTCCACTATCTCAATATTTTCAAGTCAGGGGAGAACTTTTTGAGAATTCCAGAGCTGGAATTTATTTACTAGTTGTAAAGAAAGCAAATGTTCTACAGTCCTACTCATGCAGAGATGCCAGGAATCAGATTCCCAAGCAGCCATGTAAAGTTTAAAAAATTAAGATTTTTTTATAACAAATTTTATTAGTTTTCCAGTTTAACATCCAAGTATTTAAAAAGCAACGTGGTGACTGGGTAATCAATAGTTCAATAACAATTTTTTTTGTACATATCTCAGGTTACATTATCAAAAATTCCTTCTCTATTTCCCTTAACATTTGGTATATCATACTAAATTTCTAACCATAACAAATTCAGTTAAAGCATTTATCAATCCATTTTTACTTATACATATCCGTATCCTGTTTCTAAGTTTTACCTAATTCTTAACTTTTAATTACAGCAGTCCAATTTAACCTTTAAGATCCATAGTATTTAAATTTCTGGTAACCCAAATTTCCTTTATTTCATTACACAAAGGTTATAATATCTAAAATACATATATTACTTATTTGAATATATTCTTATTTTATTTCATAAACATTTTTTATTTCTCATAGCCCATTAGTTGAAACCTTAGAATCACTCTAGTAAATCAAAAGGCCTCATTTTTAAACCTAACTCTGGCTTTCTTTTTATGCCAACCAGGTTTCCATACCAATGCCTTTAGGTTATCAGATGGATCTCCCTTCATTCTGGCACATGTTACTTGAATCAAAGGAGACCATCTGATCATCAATTTTCCACAAGAACTGGTCCATTTATAATCATTAAGTTGCTGCCCTGGTGGTTCAAATCTCTAGTGTCCTTATCTTCAATTCGGTCTGGTCTTCTTCTTCCTCAGATTTCTTCTGATTTAAGTAAAGGGTCATGTCCAGTTTTGATTGATTGATTGATTGATTTATTATATTTATACCCCGCCCTTCTCCCGGAGGACTCAGGGCAGCTTACAGCCAGTTTAAAAACAGTTTGATACAAATACAAAATACAAAATTTAAGAAAATAATTAAAAATAAATATTTAAATAGGCCGCTTCTACTAAAATTTAGTTAAAACCAATTTAAAATACCCCTAGGCCAGTCCTGCCCGCTGAAACAACCAAGTCTTGAGGGCGCGGCGGAAGGAGGGGAGATCCGGAATCACC
>NW_015386616.1:6244-10248 GCF_001527695.2 Protobothrops mucrosquamatus | reverse complement strand
GTCAGCCGTGGATCCAGGAGGACCCCCAAGTTGCGTACCCTCTCCGAGGGAGCCAGAGTTTCGCCCCCTATAGTCAGCGATGGAGTCAGCTGACCATACCTGGGAGCCGGCAACCACAGCCACTCAGTCTTGGAAGGGTTGAGCCTGAGTCTGTTTCTCCCCATCCAGACCCGTACGGCCTCCAGACACCGGGCCATTATGTCAAGGGCATCATTGGGGTGGCCTGGGATGGAAATGTACAGCTGAGTATCATCAGCGTACTGATGGAAATCCACCCCAAAGCCACGGATGATCTCCCCCAGCGGCTTCACAGCGGCTTTTATGGTTATTGTTTGGTTATCTAGGTTTTCAATATGCTGTCCTTGTTGATCTTTAGCATCGTCTGTTTGGGTGTTAGCTTCTTCCACTTCTGTTATTTTTATTATAGGTTCTTTAATTGCAATCAGGATTTGGTTATCAGAGTTGTCAATATATTGTTGTTGTTCTTTAAAGTCCTCTGTCTTGGTGTTGATTTCTTCCGCTTCTGTTGTTTTCTGAGTTGTGAGTTCTTTAGTTGGAATCTGGGTTTCAGTTTGTAGGTTCAGGCTAGCACCTCCATCTTTCAGTCTGGATTTAATTTTCTCAGTAGCTTCAAGAATTTTTTCAAGTATAAGTTTATAATCAATCGAGGTTTGTTGCTGGTCCCCCTCCATTTCTGGGGTAATTATAAATAGTCCTTTAGAAGAGGCTAGTTTTTTAAACAAGAGTCAATAAGTATTCATCTCCACAGTTCTTAAAAGCCAATTTCACCTCCCAGCTGTTTCAGCTTTTTATCTTTAGATAATACCAAGGACAGCTCTAGGTTGTAAACAGGTCTCTTTGTCAAAGATATTCACTTGCTGTACCAAGTTTCACCACAAGATGTCCCCAATAACATTTAAAATCCTTTTCAAAAAGGCTAGGTTTTTTTCCAATTTAAGTTTTTTTTCGTCTCTTTTTTCCCCAAGTAGATGAGATAGCAAATCCCGGTAAAAATAGGAACTTTTCGGTCATCAAATATAAAAAAAATGCAGATCCAATTAATTTTCAGGGCTTTATTTCCCCTATGTAGTCAGACACCTCCATTTTAGAGGGTGGAAAAAAACAACAACATTCCCTTCCCTCTCTCCTCACAGGGGGAAGCAGTTTCAAAAAGCTTTTACAGGAAAAAAAACTTGGGATAGAAAGAAGGTAAGGTCTCACCCAGTCCTCCGCGGTGCTTTCAAGTGCTTAGTTGTAAATTTGGCTTCGGCTGGAAATGGCGTAAGTGATGGGCCATGTAAATGGCCGATCTTTTCCCCATCAGTTAGAAGAGCTGCTCCGGATCAAATGGAAGGGCTCCCACCCTTCCATGATCAGTCGAAGGTCCTCTTCATGTTCATCGCCCCTCCAGGGTGACTTTCGACCCTTTGCAGGGTCCCTTGGCAGGAGAAAACCGGACGACGGAGGGAGCGATCGCCCCGCATGTTCACAGATTGCAAACCAGAAGCCAAGATTTTTTTTCCAGAAGATATTTATATCTTGTTTAGCCTGAAACAGACTGGGCCTTCATTGCAACTTCATGACAACTTTGTAGAAAATAAATATAAGCAAACAGCTATGGTTCTGCACCCAAAATACTTTGGAACAACAGAAATAATAGTGTTACATGAACAGGAGCACGTCATTTGTGCCATGCAGCTGAATCTGACCTAGTCCAGTGCTTTCTGTAAATGCAGTAAAATATGAATATGTTGAAAACCAGAAGGAACTCCACAAATCATTAAGGAAAGTTTATAAAAAGTAAGATAACTGTATAATTATCAGTGAACAAGATGATGTCAGATAATCTACTGGTTGGTTGAACAAAAGATCTCCCTCTAAACCTCCCCCCCCCCCATGTTTATTCGGAAATTCTAAATGAAACTCAGTATTAATGTACTTAAAGAGGAAAAGGGGAAAATATAGCTTTACAAAAAAAATAGAAGACAATTAAATTTTGAAGGCCTGATGCATACATTTTATGATTAGAGAGCACAAAGGTGGTATGACACTAAGATTACGCTTCTGCATATGTGGACATATAATTTGGAAATGCCATAAGAGTATTTTGAGATGCAGAAGTTCAGTATTTAGGCATTCCTACTGATTTTCAGTAAATAGCTATGACATATTTTTGTTCTATTCATTTAAGAAAGTTTTGATTGGATGAGACGAAATCTTTCCAATCTAGCGTAATCATCCTGAAATATATGATTTGAGATGATGTCCCAAAGCCAATTGTGGGATGCAACACTTCAGACATTTAGGATTTTGTCATATTAGCTTATCATTGTGACATTTTGCTGCATGTAATCATTTATTTTCATTATGTTTTATATTTATTTTGAAGATAGAGTGTTTGATCACAGAGAAATATGATATGTGTAAATTTTTTGTTTAATTCAGTGGCACAATAATATAAACTTTAGATTTATAGTCTTTTCTGATTGGTTTTTTCCTGCTTTATACAAATAAAGTATAATTTCCTCTCACAGCCTTTTAAAAATAAAAAAATAGAAAAGGATTGGACTGGATGCACTATAAACAGCAATTTCACAAACTGTTCAAAAAACTCCATCGGAATAGTAAAATGCAGAAGAACTGTTACATGTGGACGGACATAAGGAATTATAAGAAATGTGTATGCCTTTTGTTGCCAAAATATGTAAACATAACTATGTGCACATAATATGTAGTATTTGTCATCCTCATTTGATGGTTGTTATGGAGACCATCATCTTGCAGTTTTAGCTTCTAAATATTCTATTTTTTCTCCTTCTTTTTCCGTCCCCATATTTCCAGTCCTTCCTTTTCTGCTATCCTTTTGTGTGTGAGAGCCCTTTGGTGCCTCATAAGAGTAATGTAAGAATTATCTGGGTTGGCAGACTTCCAGCAAAATGTTACAAATGCTTTCACCAGGAACACAAGAGAACAGAAGCAACATCATGAAAGTTTGTTCTTATAGCTAAATAGCTCAATCTCCTTGTTCTGATTTGAGCTATTCTATGTAATGAGAATTTGAATAAACCCCTCTACTTCCAGATAGGTTTGGACATTTGGGTGTTGTCCTTCTTGCGCATAACGAATTGCAGCAGAAATATGTACAAGGTAATTGTGGAAATATTGCCCCTTTGAGGAATCAATTTCATTTCCATGTGAAGTTATGTTGCAGTATGAACCTGGAACATGCTGAACAGATTATTTATAAATATTGTCACAACAAAATAACAAAAGAAAATCTAGACTTGTGTATGTGGCTTTGCTATCTAAAATAAAACATGCCCAGATTCAGATCATGAAGACTCAGTGAAGTCTATTCCAAATTATCCTACTTCATCTTGGAATTATGATGTCAAAAATATCCAGTGCATGTTTCTTATCATGTGTATATATATTCTGGGTAAAATATGAACACAAGTATACAAGGATATAAGTGACATGTTATAAGAGAATTTCCCCTAATACTCTCCGGAAAACCCAGTAAGAAGGACCTCAGCAACAACTTCCATACTAATTACTCATATATTATTTTATTTCTCATCTTTTGGGAAGTGAAAAAATAATTTAAACTCAATCATTTATACAAGTTTTTTGTGATGAGCTACAAATTGTTTTGATGAGCTACAGGATGCTCTGTTCCTCCTAGCTGCTATTTAAAAGTTTGCATATGAACAACATTCCATTTTTAAAAGCTAAACATTTATAGTCATTCCATATAGACAGTCAGGAGAATGGGATGGGTGAAAGCAGGCAGATCAGGAACAAAACTTCTTCACTGGTGTCATTTGCACTTTCTTGTTAGCATCCTGTTCTCATTAAGTGATTTGCAGAGGTGTTTCTAACATTTCCATAAGAAAGGTGTCAATAGGGGTGTCACCTATTAGCTTGAAGAAGAAGAGATGTTCGAGGCATTTCAGTCCAATAGATCTCAATGCAGGCAGCCTGAGAAGAAGTTTAGCAAATCT
>NW_015386616.1:0-4465 GCF_001527695.2 Protobothrops mucrosquamatus | reverse complement strand
GTACTCTATTTTAACTTCATTTTAGACTGTATTTTACTCCAATTTCATCTTAAGTCATATATTATTCTAGTTCCATTTTAAACTGTATTTTATCAAATTTTATTTTAAATTGCTTTTATTAGACTTTGGTAATGATTTGTTATTGGAACTTTGCACTTTGATATGGCTCAAGGGCTAATCAATAAAGATTATTATTATTTTAAAAAAAAAATGGTACAGGAGTATGAACGGATTTCCAGAAAACATTGCAGACTATAGGAACCATTTGTGCTTCAGTTTGAGATGCAGACAACATAGACTCATCCTCAAGAGCCTGCGCCTGTCTTCAACAGTGAAGGGACAACAGGGCTGACAACATCCTGCAGCCAAGAAGGCTCCACACACATTTGCACTACTCAGGTGACTCTGAGGACACAGATAAACCTCCAAATGGCCTCAACGACTCTCTAAAAGAATGCAAATGACCAGCTCTCTGCAAGGAGTATAAATCCTTCCATTCCCCACCATCCAGTCAGAGGTGAAGAAGCTTCTTGGATGAGAAGTAAAACGTCTTCAAAGAAAAACAAGAAAGTCCAGTTGCCTCCTGAAAAAGCACCTTTGGGAGAAGCAACTTTATATTCCTTTTACTTCTAACAGTCTTGATCTTTAGTGGTCAATATCAAATAATGATGTAGAACTCTCTTTTAATTGTTTCTTTGTCTTTCCTCAAGATTCTTCAAAATTTTAACAATAACTCTTTTATAAATTCAATATAGGAAAATTATCAGATCACTCTCTTGATATATTATTTGAACATCATTTGTATATTGCTTTTAATGAAGATATTAGGCATCTTTTATATGTTCAGTGTAATATCTTTTTCCATGTTGTAGCCAGTCATTTATAAATATGGGAGGCATGGTGGCTTAGTGACTTAATGACACTGGAGATGATCTTTGTTCCAGCAATTCAAATCCTAGCACTATATGGCGGGGTGAGCTCCCATCATTTGGCACAGCTTCTGCCCACCTAGCATGCTACATTTTCCTCTTTTAATTCAAAACAACAGCATTTTCCTACAGGGAGAATTCTTTATAAATAATTCAAAAAACTTATTTTAAATTTATCTGGATCCTTAGTCCATTTGTAACTTTCTAAAATCAAAGTTTTAGTCACCCTTTTGTTGTTTATTCCATTTTTTTTTAAAAATAAACTTGTATTTAAAACTTTGTTTATATATTTTATGTTATACTCTTAAAGAGAGTAATTTTTTATAAAATTATTTTTATAATTTATAAAACTGTTTACTGTTGCTACATATCCTCAGAGAAATTGTCTAGAATTATATATGTTGGAAAAGGGAATAACAACAAGGGACATATCATTTTATCATGTTCAGTGGATGGGTAAAAAACTACAAAATTGTTGATTCAGACAATTTTATAGATTAATATATAACTGAGGCCAGAGGTTTTTGTCTTGGAATTGACGGACAAACAATTGGAAAAATGTCATGAGACATTGTTTTCGTATATGATAACTGCAGCAAGGTTATTCTTTGCACAAAGATGGAAAAATTTGGCATTACCCACAACCGAGGAATAATTGGTAAAGATGTTGGGACTTGCTGAAATGGCTAAATTGACTTATTTAGAAAAAAGACAATATGTACATTTATTGCTAGTTGGAAAACCCTTATGGACTTGTGTAAAACAGAAAAAAATAAACATAATATATGGTTTAATGCAGGGGTAGTCAACCTTGGCTCTTTTATGACTCGTGGACTTCAACTCCCAGAATTCCTGAGCCAGCTATGCTGGCTCAGCTATGCTGGCTCAGGAATTCTGGGAGTTGAAGTCCACGAGTCATAAAAGAGTCAAGGATGACTACCCCTGGTTTAATGATTAGACAGGATATAGGAAGATGAGAGTTACATTGTAACCAGGGGTAGGCAACCTTGGCTCTTTTATGACTCGTGGACTTCAATTTCCAGAATTCCTGAGCCAGCCATGCTGGCTCAGGAATTCTGGGAGTTGAAGTCCACGAGTCATAAAAGAGCCAAGGTTGCCTACCCCTGATTGTAACCATAGAGTAAGTAGTAAATTTATAATTGTAATAACTACTGTAAAAAAAGATTAGAAACTACTTCTTTGTATCTTTTTTCTTTATTTACTATTTCTTTTTCTTTCTTGCATTTTAGCTTTTGCTTTGATTTCTTTTTCTTTTCTTTTTCTTTATATATTCTTTATATTCATTTGTATTAGTTATCTTCCTTTAAAAAAATCTATAATGAAATTTTGTTATGTACATATGGTGGGTATATGTATGTGTAAAATTCAGTATTATCTCCCCCTCTATTACTAAATTTGTCACAATGTAATTAAAGTTGAACACTTTGAAATGCTATTGGAATTCATTGCAGATGCCAGTATTCCCTTCAGTTAATTAGAAGTCTCTTTTCTCTGTAAGTCAACTCTGTAAGATACCACTCACTTAATTATGCATTTTGAACAAGAAGTATCGATTGGCTGATTTAAAATACTGCTGCTCAAAAAAAGAGATGAAACACACAAAAAAGGATTTTAAAATAATTCAGAAAATACATTTTTTTTATTTTAGCAATCTAAATATTGTCCAGCAGATGGCACAATGGGATAGTATAAAAATTATAAAAGTTAGATTGTGGGGATTCTCTTTCAAGCTAAGAAAAATAGAAAGGTTTTTTTCTAGATAACCTTCCAGGGCCAAATACACTGAAGTACTAATTAACATACAAGCCACATTTATACTCATCCCTTGATGTAGACCCTTCTCCACTTTTATATTCTATTTAAAAAATAGCTCTCAGGCCTTTTCCACATTGCAGCACTACAACGCCAGGCTGAAATGATGTTGGCTTCAGAAATCCCTTTCTGAATTTCAATCCATTATTCTGCTTTGACCCCAGTGGATGACCTGATGTTCTGTCTGGAGTGCTGGATTATAAATCAGGATATCAGGCATTTTAGTCCACCCTTAGGCATGAAAGTCCGGGTATTTATTGGCCAGTCACTTTATCTCATTCTAACCCACCTCACAGACTTGTTATGGGGAAAACAGGAGGCAAGAACATTATATATACTGCCTTGAAAGGAAGAGTATACATCTAATTAATTAAACTCTCTTATTGGTGGATCTACCTATTTCTTTACCAGTGCAGGATGTGTAAAAAAAAATGAAAAAGTAAATACAATAAGTATAACCATTTTTTCTGTCCCTTGGGCTGGATAAGGAGAAAGTAACCAACTTCTTGTCAATTGCACTTAAAAAGACTGAACTAAACCAGACTAGACCAGACTTCCACTATTTTATCAGTGAACCAACTTTAGTAACTACCTTGGTTAATGATCAATCACATAACAGTAATATAATAATACTCAAATTTCTGCATCTGGCTACAACTCTCAGCAATTAGAGTAACCCTGGCATTGCTGCATGAGAGAATTTTATCTGAATGGGGCAACAGCAACCAGTGATCTATTCTCTCTCTCTCTCTCTCTCTCTCCCTCTCTCCCTCTCTGTGTGTGTGTGTGTGTGTGTGTGTGTGTATGCATGTGAATCATATGGTTCATTTAGTGACCATGCTGGATTGCAGTCACTAAACAAGAGGGTGTGTATTTTTCAAAAATCTGGCCATGAAAAGACAGTGTCCATTAATTGGATCAAAGGGGTATTTCTGACATTGTTTATAGTAATCAGTTGGAGGACAGGATTTGCTAACAATGAAATGAAACCTAGGTCAAGCCAGCATAAGTCAGGAAAAAAAACATTTATTGTATAGCAGAGAAAGGCGGCAGCAATTGCCTTCCTGCTGGGCTGGTAGCAAGTACAAGATGATGTTGTGCCTTCCTGCCCTCTAGAAATGGGCCAGTACATGTACTGGAAAAAGCTGGTCATGAAAATCAGCTCCAAATCATTTTCTGTCTATATAAAAGTCAATGGCTTGGGAAGTTAGTAAGAAAAACAGGCCAAAGAGTTCCTTAAAATGAAGATGCTAAAAGCAAAATCCTTCTCTAATCCAATAGACAACAGCAGAAACAAGCCAGTGTGTCTCTGCCAAAAATGTGGTGAAAATCTGATTTAAAATGACACACACACACACACACACACACCTATCTATCTATCTATCTATCTATCTATCTATCTATCTATCTATCTATCTATCTATCTATCTATCTACCTACCTACCTACCTACCTACCTACCTACCTATCTATATCTATATCTATATCTATATCTATATCTATATCTATATCTATATCTATATCTATATCTAATCTATATCTATCTACCTACCTACCTACCTACCTATCTCTCTCCCTCTCTCTCTCTCTCTCTCTCTCTCTCTCTCTCTCTCTCTCTCTCTCTCTATATATATATATATATATATATATATATATATATATATATATATATATATATATATATATATATATATATATATATAT
>NW_015386615.1:1502957-1512758 GCF_001527695.2 Protobothrops mucrosquamatus | reverse complement strand
TACTGTCACTGACAAAGGTGATCAGGGCTTCTGCAAACTTGGTATAGCAGGAAATGTTCACAGGAGCACAGCGATGGAAGAATGGAATAGGTGCACTGGTGATACAAGAAAAAAATTCAGAAAAAAAATTACTCCTATGTAATATAAATGCCACATCAACACACAAATGGAAGGTGAATTGATGCAGTACACTCCACCTTCATAAATACTGTAAATCACAAGCTGTGAGATAAAATAAAAGTGCTGCTATAAATGAAAATGACTGTAATGGGTCATGAGATAATTTTTAAAAAAAACCAGGAAGAGAGTGGAGTGCACATACTGATATTCCCAAAACATCATCTTAACACAAAGAAGAAAAATCAGTCAATCTAAAATAATAATAAGATAAAGTCCACTAATCGTAAAAATGATATTCTATAATTTAATGCAAGAGAGAAATGTTCAGATTTCTAGAATCCTCATCTATTACCACTTCACCTTCCCCCAGAAAAGTAAATGTTTTGTAGCAAAAGAAAGTACCCAAGAACATTTATGCCAGAACATATGTACACACAGAGAGAGAGAGAGAGAGAGAGAGAGAGAGACAGACAGACAGACAGACAGACAGACAGACAGACAGAGACAGAGAGACAGAGACGGAGAGAGATGGAGGGAAAGAGAGAGAGAGACAGGGAGAGATGCATTTTTATGGAGATACTACAAGCATATCTTATCTCACAAATTATTCTAATTATTGGATATCACAATTTGATGGTTGAGTCACCGGTTCTAGAAAATTATATATTTGTACACTATAGGATACATCACCTGCTTCCTTTGATTCAGGTGGTGCACAATAACCCAAAATAATGACATTAAAATACAAAATGAAAAAACCCCTAAACTATCTAAAGGCAACCATGTGACCCTTACTGCTTGACTGTTGTGCAGAATAATTCCTAAAGACCAGGAGGTTAGGGACATTCTACACCTCAGGAGACTATCCAAACGGTGGGTATAGTCACTGAGATGCATCACTGGCTTCTTACCCCATTTCCTTCATTTTTAGCATTCCCTCTAAAAAAAAATGTAGAAAGTGGGCTGAATCTTGCTGGGATAGACAGATGTAAATATCCAGGAGTAGCTTGTTCTGTAACAACCAGGAACTGTACTGGCTGAAAAGCAGACAGTAACCAAAGCAGTAATTATAGCATCAGTGCTAAATGAGCACCCTATTCTGGACCAATGGAAGTTTCTGCGTCATCTTCAGAAACAGTCCCATACAGAATGCATTGCAGATAAGAAAATTATAGCAATCTGATGATCTTTTGAAGTAATATTAATTCCTTTTGTTGTTCAGCAGTTTTGTTATTGCTTTCACAATAACAATATAAGCTTCTCTACCCTCAACATGGGTAGAACTATTTGATAGCAAAATCATTCAACGCTATTATATGGTGTTAAGTTCCACTAATTAAATGACAAGTTCCTACCATGTTAATTATTATTATTCATTCTTGCTTAATAGACAGCTACACGACTGCTGCCAAAATGTATAGGAAACTGTCAAACTTACCTATTTTTTATTTTCTTTGGGACACAGAATTTGTTGCAATTTTATTCATTAGAGATTCTAATGATAGAAACGATTTCCATATCTAAGTGGAATTTTATTCAACTCCCCTTCTCTGATTCACTTCCTGGTGCCTTACTTGCCAAGTTCAGCAAAAGTGTGACAAGTGGGGTATGATATGCCTTTTTACTTCTCAGCTGGATATCTTTCAATAAGGAAAAGCCTTCACATCAAGGAAACAAGAAAATACTCAACCTCCCTTTTCCATATATTACATTTCACTTGCAGAGACAAATGTTAAACAGTTAATTGTCTTTTTTAGCTCCAAGCTGAAAGAAAATTCTTGCCTGCTATATATCTAGAGAATTTTTTAAGAATCTCTATTTCCCACATAACTAAAAATCACTTTGAAATGTAAGTATAAACAAATTCCAGACTGTGCTTAAAGCTGTAGGCTAAACAATTGACAAGAGACCTATAAACTATGTGAGGCATGTTGTAACTTTAATTCAATTTTCTAAAGTTTATCTTTTAAAGATTTATATTTCTTCTAATAAATATTGTCAGATTTGATTTTATCAATATGTTTTGTTGTTGTTCAGTCACTACGTTGTGTCTGACTCTTCGCAACCCCCTGGAGCCCAGCACACTAGGACTCCGTGCCCTCCACTGTCCTGCCCGAATTCATGTTCTTTGCGTTGATGATGCTGTCTAACCATCTCATCCAGTGCCATCCCCTACTCCTTTTGCCTTCCATCTTTTCCAACATCAGGGTCTTTTCCAATGAGTCCTCTCTTCATATGGTGGCCAAAGTATTTGAGATTCAGCTTCGTATCTGTCCTTCCAAAGAACAGCCAGGGTTGATTTCCTTTAGGATCGACTGATTTGATCTGGCAGTCCAAGGGATTCTCAAGAGTCTTCTCCAATACCACAATTTGAAAGCATCAATTCTTTGACTCTCAGCCTTCCTTGAGGTCCAATTCTCACAGCCATACGTTACTGCTGGGGAAACCATAGTTTTGACTCTACGAACTTTTGTCAGCAAGGTGATGTCTCTGCTTTTTAATATGCTGTCTAGGTTTGCCATAGAATAAGAATAAGATCTGGAATAGCAGAGATATTGCTATAAAAACAAAAAGCAGGTTAGTTACAGCAATAGTCTTCCCTATAATCATGTATAGGTGTGAGAGTTGGACACTAAGAATGGCTGATCAAAGAAGAACTGGCACCTTTGAACTGTGGTGCTGGCGTAAATTACTGCTTATACCATGGACAGCCAGAGTAACTAACAGATTAAATTGCATAAAACCAGATCCATCACTAGAAGCTGAAATCATAAGACTACATTTGATTTACTTTGGCCATGTCATGCATGCAAATTCATTGGAGAAGGCAAAGATGCTAGGAATGATTAGTGGAACAAGAAGGGGCAAGAAAACGTTGGCATGATAACATCAACTGTGATACAAAGTTGAACATCCAAAAATTGAAAAAAGCTGTGCTTGACAGGGTAGCATGGAGAGCACTTGCCTATAAAGTCACCAAGAGTTGGACACAACTTTGCCATAGTTCCCCCTCCCCCAAGGAGCAACTGCAGCAGTCTTAAATATATGTGGCTGGATCACACTTTTCTAGAACAAATCCATAATTGTTTTCAGTATCTATGTACTAAGTCAGCAAAGCATATCATAGCTAGAATGATCTGAATCAAACTTTTAGACTGTAACACTCCACTGTCCACTTTCTGCTCTTGGATTTGTGGTATTTACATTCTATTTATCATTTCAAATATATATATGTATATACATATTCCCATTATTTCATTCCTTGAAATCTAAACTTAGTGTAATACAGATGTTATTAAAAGTTAAGGCTTTACTCCTATAAAACTCACTGCTTTGTTTGTCATTACTGTCTTTTATATAGGATATTGTTAAAACATTTAACTAAAGCTGAATTATTTACATTTTTAAGGCACCTACTAGCTAAAGTTAATTTTTCAGAGAAGAAAGTTAAAAATTATTACTTGTGCATCTCATCCATATCCTCATTAATATGATACCGTATATATGTGAAATATCACTTCTCTTTTGCCAATGATTTAAAATCTGTCTTGTATAATTGAAACATTAAAAGAATTACACTATTGGGGACAGAATAGAAGGCTGTAATATATTCAAGTAATATCTGGTATGTTAAAGATAGAGAGAATATTTATATTCTAAACTTTATTTTATTAAACGTTTGAAGACAGACTTGATATTAATAGGTTGTAGCAACAATTTAAACAAGTATAATTTGTTTATTACTTTTAATCTTGAACTTTCATATTCCTCACTTTATAAGGAAAATTTCATAGCTCTGAGATTTGTGCTTATATCCTGTTTAGTGTTCCACCCAGTCAATTTTTTTTAACATTAGGGTTAAAATAAATTTGATTAACAGTGACTCTAACACTAAGATTGGTTTGGGAGGCCTTGCTATCATTTATTCTTACAGATTATTTTCAATGAATTAACAGAATATACTTTTTATTGCAATGGCATCCTGTAACTTTTACTGAGTTGAGCAAGGTGATTTAATTTTTCATACTTTCAGCTTGTCATTGGGCATTCATCTTACTTTCAGTTTCTGGCTTCTTCAGAATTCAACTTCTTTTGGACTTATAAGAGGATTCTTTACTCCTACCAAAATGTTGGCGTGTTTTGGGATCCCTTTTTGCATAGAAATCTGTTTTAATATCTGTACTTAATGCCCCAAGATACTCAGGGAAAATACTGGATAATCCATATAATTCCATTATTTTTAATTCTTGAAAACTTACATTACATGATCTCAGCTTTAAAATATTGCACAAATCTGTTTTATGAGAAAAACAGACCTTTCATTGTTCTGAACTGATTCAATTCTAAGAAAACTTTTCAAAAACTGAGCGATCTTTTAAAAGCAAGTTTGATGTTACAAAGTGCTTCTTGACCTTTTACTTAATAGAAGCATTTGTTATTTAGTCTATTTGACCTAAAAGTTATTGCATCTTCCAATATTCCAGTTATTACAAGCTTTTGAGTAATTAAAACTGTGGCTGCTTAAACCAATGATCTTTTTTTTAATAGGAAGTTAAAGGAAGCTGATGAAACTGCATTCATTATTTATGTGGCTTCTGGAATAATGTATGTGAATGTCTTACACTAACAATAAAATATCATCTTATTATCTTTATCTTAATAAATGTTTACAGAGATCATAACCTGTGAGCTTACTCAAAACTAGAGAGATGGTTTAGCATTCTCCATTTTCATGTCCAGTATTTTCATATCCTGCTGGCCTTTTGCAAGGCAATGAAGATCTGGACATGCTCCAAGGTCTGGGAGTTGGAAGGGTTACTAACTCATTGAAAAGTTTTGTTGACTGTCTTTAGCTTTTAACTTTTGTTTATATTTTTTCCTACTGCTTTAAAAATTAGCTACACAAGAGTTGCATGATTTATGAGCAACCATATGCACTGATTTATTTGTTATTTAAATGAACATCAAATGAATAAATAAGCAAGCAACCAGTTTTCCGGGAGGCCATTTTCAGTTAGGGATGTGTAAAACATCTCAGGTTGAACAGTTGACCTCAGAACTCCTGTCATAAGTATTCCAAACTTGAAATTAACAAGGTTTTGTTCTATGGCTGGAATAAAAGGCAAAAAATTACAAGTTAAAGAAGACTGAGTACTACAAATAAACATATTGTTTATTAGAGC
The DNA here is from genome assembly GCF_001527695.2 of Protobothrops mucrosquamatus. NCBI lineage: Eukaryota > Metazoa > Chordata > Lepidosauria > Squamata > Viperidae > Protobothrops > Protobothrops mucrosquamatus. The sequence continues at coordinate 1,507,455 of NW_015386615.1, read as the reverse complement.
TGTAAATATAAAGATAATAGTATTTTTTTTTAAAAAAATGTAGATTTAAATACTATTCATTGAACTTTTTGATAATGTGCAGGAATTCTAAAAGGTTTTTTTGTTAACTGGTTTTGCTATTTATGGACACTTTTTAATGTGTTTAATGTTTTATAATTCCTTCAGCCAATTTTCTGTACATTGCTGCAATTGCAGTATGTATGGACTGCCACCTCATCTGGAGTGCAAACAAAAGAAAAAAGCTCTTTTTTAAAAAAATTCCATGCCTGAAAACACTAAAAACAATTCAACTTTTATCCCACTGGAATACNTACTGTCACTGACAAAGGTGATCAGGGCTTCTGCAAACTTGGTATAGCAGGAAATGTTCACAGGAGCACAGCGATGGAAGAATGGAATAGGTGCACTGGTGATACAAGAAAAAAATTCAGAAAAAAAATTACTCCTATGTAATATAAATGCCACATCAACACACAAATGGAAGGTGAATTGATGCAGTACACTCCACCTCCATAAATACTGTAAATCACAAGCTGTGAGATAAAATAAAAGTGCTGCTATAAATGAAAATGACTGTAATGGGTCATGAGATAATTTTTAAAAAAAACCAGGAAGAGAGTGGAGTGCACATACTGATATTCCCAAAACATCATCTTAACACAAAGAAGAAAAATCAGTCAATCTAAAATAATAATAAGATAAAGTCCACTAATCGTAAAAATGATATTCTATAATTTAATGTAAGAGAGAAATGTTCAGATTTCTAGAATCCTCATCTATTACCACTTCACCTTCCCCCAGAAAAGTAAATGTTTTGTAGCAAAAGAAAGTACCCAAGAACATTTATGCCAGAACATATGTACACACACACACACACACACACACACACACACACACACACACACACACACACACACACACAGAGAGAGAGAGAGAGAGAGAGAGAGAGAGAGACAGACAGACAGACAGACAGACAGAGACAGAGAGAGATGGAGGGAAAGAGAGAGAGAGACAGGGAGAGATGCATTTTTATGGAGATACTACAGCATATCTTATCTCACAAATTATTCTAATTATTGGATATCACAATTTGATGGTTGAGTCACCGGTTCTAGAAAATTATATATTTGTACACTATAAGATACATCACCTGCTTTCTTTGATTCAGGTGGTGCACAATAACCCAAAATAATGACATTAAAATACAAAATAAAAAACCCCTAAACTATCTAAAGGCAACCATGTGACCCTTACTGCTTGACTGTTGTGCAGAATAATTCCTAAAGACCAGGAGGTTAGGGGCATTCTACACCTCAGGAGACTATCCAATCCAAACTGTGGGTATAGTAACTGAGATGCATCACTGGCTTCTTATCCCATTCCCTTCATTTTTAGCATTCCCTCTAAAAAAAGTGGGCTGAATCTTGCTGGGATAGACAGATGTATAGATAGACAGATGATAGACAGGAGTGGCTTGTCTGTAATGACCAGCAACTGTCCTGGCTGAAAAGCAGACAGTAATCAAAGCAGTAATTATAGCATCAGTGCTAAATGAGCACCTATTCTGGACCAATGGAAGTTTCTGCGTCATCTTCAGAAACAGTCCCATACAGAATGCATTGCAGATAAGGAAATTACAGCAATCTGATGATCTTTTGAAATAATATTAATTCCTTTTGTTGTTCAGCAGTTTTGTTATTGCTTTCACAATAACAATATAAGCTTCTCTACCCTCAACATGGGTAGAACTATTTGATAGCAAAACCATTCAACGCTATTATATGGTGTTAAGTTCCACTAATTAAATGACAAGTTCCTACCATGTTAATTATTATTATTCTTGCTTAATAGACAGCTACACGACTGCTGCCAAAATGTATAGGAAACTGTCAAACTTACCTATTTTTTATTTTCTTTGGGACACAGAATTTGTTGCAATTTTATTCATTAGAGATTCTAATGATAGAAACGATTTCCATATCTAAGTGGAATTTTATTCAACTCCCCTTGTCTGATTCACTTCCTGGTGCCTTACTTGCCAAGTTCAGCAAAAGTGTGACAAGTGGGGTATGATATGCCTTTTTACTTCTCAGCTGGATATCTTTCAATAAGGAAAAGCCTTCACATCAAGGAAACAAGAAAATACTCAACCTCCCTTTTCCATATATTATATTTTACTTGCAGAGACAAATGTTAAACAGTTAATTGTCATTTTTAGCTCCAAGCTGAAAGAAAATTCTTGCCTGCTATATATCTAGAGAATTTTTTAAGAATCTCTATTTCCCACATAACTAAAAATCACTTTGAAATGTAAGTATAAACAAATTCCAGACTGTGCTTAAAGCTGTAGGCTAAACAATTGACAAGAGACCTATAAACTATGTGAGGCATGTTGTAACTTTAATTCAATTTTCTAAAGTTTATCTTTTAAAGATTTATATTTCTTCTAATAAATATTGTCAGATTTGATTTTATCAATATGTTTTGTTGTTGTTCAGTCACTACGTTGTGTCTGACTCTTCGCAACCCCATGGAGCCCAGCACACTAGGACTCCGTGCCCTCCACTGTCCTGCCCGAATTCATGTTCTTTGCGTTGATGATGCTGTCTAACCATCTCATCCAGTGCCATCCCCTACTCCTTTTGCCTTCCATCTTTTTCAACATCAGGGTCTTTTCCAATGAGTCCTCTCTTCATATGGTGGCAAGTATTTGAGCTTCAGCTTCGTATCTGTCCTTCCAAAGAACAGCCAGGGTTGATTTCCTTTAGGATCGACTGATTTGATCTGGCAGGCCAAGGGATTCTCAAGAGTCTTCTCCAATACCACAATTTGAAAGCATCAATTCTTTGACTCTCAGCCTTCCTTGAGGTCCAATTCTCACAGCCATACGTTACTGCTGGGGAAACCATAGTTTTGATTCTACGAACTTTTGTCAGCAAGGTGATGTCTCTGCTTTTTAATATGCTGTCTAGGTTTGCCATAGAATAAGAATAAGATCTGGAAAAGCAGAGATATTGCTATAAAAACAAAAAGCACGTTAGTTACAGCAATAGTCTTCCCTATAATCATGTATAGATGTGAGAGTTGGACACTAAGAATGGCTGATCAAAGAAGAACTGGCACCTTTGAACTGTGGTGCTTGTGTAAATTACTGCTTATACCATGGACAGCCAGAGTAACTAACAGAGAGGTGTTAAATTGCATAAAACCAGATCCATCACTAGAAGCTAAAATCATAAGACTACATTTGATTTACTTTGGCCATGTCATACATGCAAATTCATTGGAGAAGGCAAAGATGCTAGGAATGATTAGTGGAACAAGAAGGGGCAAGAAAACGTTGGCATGATAACATCAACTGTGATACAAAGTTGAACATCCAAAAATTGAAAGAAGCTGTGCTTGACAGGGTAGCATGGAGAGCACTTGCCTATAAAGTCACCAAGAGTCGGACACAACTTTGCCATAGCTCCCCCCCCCCAAGGAGCAACTGCAGCAGTCCTAAATATATGTGGCTGGATCACACTTTTCTAGAACAAATCCATAATTGTTTTCAGTATCTATGTACTAAGTCAGCAAAGCATATCATAGCTGGAATGATCTGAATCAAACTTTGTTTCCTCTTTTAGATTGTAACACTCCACTGTCCACTTTCTACTCTTGGATTTGTGGTATTTACATTCTATTTATCATTTCAAATATATATATGTATATACATATTTCCATTATTTCATTCCTTGAAATCTAAACTTAATGTAATACAGATGTTATTAAAAGTTAAGGCTTTACTCCTATAAAACTCACTGCTTTGTTTGTCATTACTGTCTTTTATATAGGATATTGTTAAAACATTTAACTAAAGCTGAATTATTTACATTTTTAAGGCACCTACTAGCTAAAGTTAATTTCTCAGAGAAGAAAGTTAAAAATTATTACTTGTGCATCTCATCCATATCCTCATTAATATGATACTGTATATATGTGAAATATCACTTCTCTTTTGCCAATGATTTAAAATCTGTCTTGTATAATTGAAACATTAAAAGAATTACACTATTGGGGCAGAATAGAAGGCTGTAATATATTCAAGTAATATCTGGTATGTTAAAGATAGAGAGAATATTTATATTCCAAACTTTATTTTATTAAACGTTTGAAGACAGACTTGATATTATTATTATTATTATTATTATTATTATTATTATTATTATTATTATTATTATTATTATTATTATTATTATTTATTGAATTTATATCCCGCCCTTCTCCTTGCGGACTCAGGGCGGCTGACAATCAATTAAAATACACCAATAACAATTACAAAATTAAAATTAGTTAAAAAGAAATATTTAAATGTTGTCTAATTAAAATATGATTAAAACCCCTCTAAAAATTGCCCTAGGCCAGTCCCGCTTGTTGGAATAGCCATGTCTTGAGGGCGCGGCGGAAGGAAGGGAGATCAGGGATCACCCTGATCTCTGGGGGCAGCTCATTCCAG
>NW_015386615.1:1450790-1501886 GCF_001527695.2 Protobothrops mucrosquamatus | reverse complement strand
TCCCACTCCCAACCCACCTAAACGCCGCAGCATGATACTGTGGTCCACAGTATCAAAAGCCGCTGAGAGGTCCAAAAGAACTAGGACAGAGGAATAACCTCTGTCCCGGGCCCTCCAGAGATCATTGACCAACGTGACCAATGCCGTTTCCGTGCTGTACCCCGGCCTGAAGCCCGACTGGAGGGGGTCCAGATAATCTTAATAGATTGTAGCAACAATTTAAACAAGTATAATTTGTTTATTACTTTTAATCTTGAACTTCATATTCCTCACTTTATAAGGAAAATTTCATAGCTCTGAGATTTGTGCTTATATCCTGTTTAATGTTCCACCCAGTCATTTTTTTAAAGATAAATTTGATTAACAGTGACTTTAACACTAAGATTGGTTTGAGAGGCCTTGCTAACATTTATTCTTACAGATTATTTTCAATGAATTAACAGAATATACTTTTTATTGCAATGGCATCCTGTAACTTTTACTGAGTTGAGCAAGGTGATTTAATTTTTCATACTTTCAGCTTGTCATTGGGCATTCATCTTACTTTCAGTTTCTGGCTTCTTCAGAATTCAACCTCTTTTGGACTTAAGAGGATTCTTTACTCCTACCAAAATGTTGGCGTGTTTTGGGATCCCTTTTTGCATAGAAATCTGTTTTAATATCTGCACTTAATGCCCCAAGATACTCAGGGAAAATACTGGATAATCCATATAATTCCATTATTTTTAATTCTTGAAAACTTACATTACATGATCTCAGCTTTAAAATATTACACAAATCTGTTTTATGAGAAAAATAGACCTTTTATTGTTCTGAACTGATTCAATTGTAAGAAAACTTTTCAAAAACTGAGCGATCTTTTAAAAGCAAGTTTGATGTTACAAAGTGCTTCTTGACCTTTTACTTAATAGAAGCATTTGTTATTTAGTCTATTTGACCTAAAAGTTATTGCATCTTCCAATATTCCAGTTATTACAAGCTTTTGAGTAATTAAAACTGTGGCTGCTTAAACCAATGATCTTTTTTTTAATAGGAAGTTAAAGGAAGCTGATGAAACTGCATTCATTATTTATGTGGCTTCTGGAATAATGTATGTGAATGTCTTACAATAACAATAAAATATTATCTTATTATCTTTATCTTAATAAATGTTTACAGAGATCATAACCTGTGAGCTTACTCAAAACTAGAGAGATGGTTTAGCATTCTCCATTTTCATGTCCATTATTTTCATATCCTGCTGGCCTTTTGCAAGGCAATGAAGATCTGGATATGCTCCAAGGTCTGGGAGTTGGAAGGGTTACTAACTCATTGAAAAGTTTTGTTGACTGTCTTTAGCTTTTAACTTTTGTTTATATTTTTTCCTACTGCTTTAAAAATTAGCTACACAAGAGTTGCATGATTTATGAGCAACCATATGCACTGATTTATTTGTTATTTAAATGAACATCAAATGAATAAATAAGCAAGCAACCAGTTTTCCGGGAGGCCATTTTCAGTTAGGGATGTGTAAAACATCTCAGGTTGAACAGTTGACCTCAGAACTCCTGTCATAAGTATTCCAAACTTGAAATTAACAAGGTTTTTTTCTATGGCTGGAATAAAAGGCAAAAAATTACAAGTTAAAGAAGACTGAGTACTACAAATAAACATATTGTTTATTAGAGCTGTAAATATAAAGATAATAGTATTTTTTTTTAAAAAATGTAGATTTAAATACTATTCATTGAACTTTTTGATAATGTGCAGGAATTCTAAAAGGTTTTTTTGTTAACTGAAAAACGATAAATACCTGTGAAAAATTACACAAATTACAAAATATTAAGGAAGTCGGTTAAAAGACATGTAACGACGTTAACGTCATACATACCTGACGGTGGAGTAGACCTCACGTTTGTTTTCTTTTTTCGAGAAAAAATTTTTTTAAGGTACGGACTTTTGTGATTTTTGTTAAGTTGAAAATAGGGTGACCTTATGAGCTAATTTGGAACATTTGTGAGAAAATACTGCAAGGGTTTTGTTTTCTGCTCAATTCAGAAAAAATGAGATACATTGTTCTGTTTCTTGGTAAAAGCTCTTGTTCATACACAGTAAAACATTCCAGTCCAGAAGCAACTTTATTATCTTGTCTGCTATAATTGAATTTGTAAATGCTCTTTAAATCTTCCTAGTTATAGAATTCAACCTTCCCTTGAGGAACACAGAAAAATTCTGAGAAACGTCTGATTGATTTTACATAATATAGAGGGAGTGTATGTTTGCCAATTAAAGAGGTTGACAAATTGGGATGGCTCTGATTCCAAATGCTTTTTTTCAACCCCTGGAAATCTCACTGACCGCCATTGCCAAAACCCAGCAATATATTTTCCTGCTGTTTTGAATATGGAACCTCTAAAATAAGTGGTTGCATTTTTGGGTGTGTATAAGTTTTCAAGTCAGCTTTGACTCATGGAAATTGCCTGGACAAGTAATGCATTTTTTCTTGAGAAGATTTTGGGAAGTGCTTTGCCTTTGCCTTCTTCCTAGCACTGAGAAAGAATGATTGACTCAAAATTACCCCCCAAGCTTTGTGCCTAAGGCAGCATAGAACACAAGAGTCTCCTGGCTTGTAGATTAATATGGAGAATATCCATGTAGTGCCTGAGTTGACAATAACTTGATGTCACATAATTAATCAATCAGTAGCTTAAAACATCCCAAAATTCTCAGAAAATAAAAAAAATGTAGCTCTGCATATATGTCTACCCTATTCATTTCACTTTTGTTCCTTCCCTGCAGCCTTCACCCTTGAAGCAGAGTTGAAGACTACCCACCTAAAATGATATCAGATAAAACATTATTGCTGCCCCTTCTCTCTAAACAAGCAAGAATAATAAACCAAGAACTATATTTCTTGATTTTTGTGAGAGTTCCTGGTGTACATATAATGATAATGAAGTGCAGAGGAGAGGAGAGGAGAGCTGAATAGGGTTCTTTTGTTTTTGGTTTTTTTGCTACACCTGCTGGCAGGAAGGATCAAGCAGAAATGACAGGATATCCCTGCATGATGCTAAGCTTGAGAATTCTAACTTGGCCCTTGTTATCAACTCAGCAACAATATATCTCTTATGGAGTGGTTATTATTTTTTTTAAAAACTGAAGCTGTTTAATTTGCAACAACTAACTAATTTTAATCAGTATTCCAACAATAACCCTGTTCAAATTTTACCATTTAACATGGTCAATTCAGCATATGAGGAGTGGTCTCAGTTCCTAGTCCTATTGATCTCATCAACTGAGGAGAAAAATCTGATTATCGTCAGCGGGCAGTCTTGATGTATAAATACTTCCATATGTGCTGCAGGCTTGAGAGGGGAAGGTTCTAAATCAGGCATGTCAAACTCGTGACGTTGTGCGACGTATCGGAGCTTTTTTGCCATTGCCAGCAATGGGATGGGCGTGGCTCCGGTATGATGAAACCGGCCCGCGGGGCGGCAGTTTGACACCCCTGTTCTAAATCAAGTGGTTTGCAGAGAGCTAAGCTGAATGGGAAAGGTGAAGGCTTGCTCACTATTCCTCAACTGAGCAATACCCAGGAAACTCTGAGCAGGCATTTTGAATGTATTATGGAGTTAAGAACTGCATAGATTAATAGAACTATGGCCAATCAAAGCCCAGCATTCTGACTCATGGTAGCCAAATAGATTCCTGTGACAAATGTAGGACATAATCATGCCCCCATCAATCTAATTCCCCATCAAGCTTAAGTAGAGGTCAATGGCCATCTCCACATCTCCTGACAGTGTCTCTCCCATTTATTTATGTACATAAAGAAGCTCCCCACCCCTGTCCTGAATTCCCTACTTAGTTTCAATGGACAATTCTAACATTATGAAAGAAGGTATCTTCCTATTCACATTTCTCATACTGCATATGATTTCATAAGTCTCTATCACTGTTCTTTGGCTATTAAAATATTTAATTTCTCAAATTATCTCAAGCAATGTGATTTATAGGGAAATTGCTGCCATCCCTTCATCATTTGGGATGCCCTTTTTAGCACTTTAGCACTTTTGTCAGTTACCTTTTCAAGATGTACGGATCAGAAGGAAATACTGGTTTAAGCAGTCAGTATCCTAACTCCAACTTGAATAATCCAGCTTTTACATAATATTGGAGAAAAGATGAGGATAGTAGCACAGTGGAATGGCTTCAACTGAGAAAGAGATGGGGGCAGTGTGTTCACTCCCCTAAATCAATCAACTGGGTTCTTTTTGGCTTCTCTGTCTCCACCACCATTTGGCTACCATTCCCCATGACTCTTACTGAGGAAGAAGTGAACTGTGTTAAGAATGATATTACAGCACAGCTTTTAGAAATGAGGGCCAGAATTTCCCTCTCCATCTTTTCTGCACTGATAATCAAACAAAAATCAACCAACTAATATGCATAAATATGATAATGTGGTTTTCACTACAAAATCAAACAAATGAAATATCCAATTACAGTGTTACAAAGAACAACAGTAGAATATATAAATTAAATTAAGTCCCATGAGCAGAAAGTCTTTTTTTTTAGAACTCTTGGCACCACATCTAAGAAATGTTAAGCTTTTGGTGTATACAAATAATTAACAAAGTATAAATTAATAACTTGTTGATACAAAAGGAAAAATGAATAAGTAAATGCATTCCTAATGAAATTATGGCTTCTAACTGATTCAGATATCAGGCACCAAAACAGCTTTAGGATTCTTCTTTAACCCAATTAAATGGAAATGCTATTGAGAGTAAATTTGTAATACTTCTCCCATATAGAAACACTGTAGCAGAAAGCAAAGTATTAAAAACTATTTTATAATCACACATACTTAAATAATGTGAATAAAGCTCTCAAATATTGGTCTTTTAAAATTTTAACATTAACATGAAGATACTGGATTAAACACAGAGAAACAGCAATTTCTAATCTTACACCAAGAATGAAACAAACAGCATGATTGGCCCAAAGTTACGGGCCAACACTTTTCTTTTATTAATGTACCAGCTTTGGGGAATAATTTTCAAATCAACATGTATGTTTGTAACAGAATAATTAAAGTTTACATTAGTTGATAAGAAATCAAAATCATTAGACTGGTGCTAGACTCGTGGAATTTTGGATGTAGTTTTTTTTAAACAGCTAACTGTTTAAAAGCTAACTACTTCATGATATGTTCTGCTCTCCTTTGCATCTTCTTTCATTTTAAAATATTCAGCTCTGTATCACTGAGAAGTTTGTTCATTGTTTGAACAGAAAAAAGACTAAGACTGGCTCTGGACTTTACCTTTATGGTTATTTAGATTTTTATCAAAACAATCCTTTCTCTCCACAAAAAGACATCTTTTATAACCTGGAAAAACTTAATAAATTTACAACTCCCTTTCCTTCATTTATACACAATTAAGTATTGCCCTGAAATGCCTTTTGCTAGACAGTGTGATTATCTAGCACTTCTGAAATTATCTAGTTTTATACATGGAAGACAAATTCTATACTGAATTAAAAAAAATAGGTCAGTGTGTACTACATGATATCTTAGAATAAATGAGACCCCAGAGAATGTATTACAAAAGATCAATTTTTATTATAATAGTATTGGCTTTGGTAGGTGTAAAAAGCACAGCTCTTTCCTTTAATGGTAAGCAGAATAATAAATGTATTCAGAATGACCCTGTTATTTTATTAATGACTACTGATTATATCCTTTGTTTAATAATGTTGATAAATAAAGAAAGGAAAGAGCAATACTAAAATGTGTAATGAGGGGACAGCTCTTCCAACAGAGAGAAACCATTATCAGTATTAAATATAAGCTTCAAAAAAGGCAGAATTGCTATACAGTTCTGGCATGGAAAGAAAAAACATAAATATCAATGTTTTTAGTCTAGTTAAATGAAAAATTGACAAATGACAGAAATGTTTCTGTTCCCACTTCACATTTCAGGGAAACTCAGTCAAAAAGGTATATTGGCTTTGCCAAGCAGAGCTCCTGATTAAAAACGCTAAGATGATATTCATATACTGTACATATTCCCTTTAAAAAAGAGAAACTCTTTTCCTCTCAAATAATTCCAGAGGGTTATTACCATCGCCCAGGAGATTATTGGCTGCCCTTGCCTTCTTCCCTCCGGACAAACTGTACAGTTCCCGCTGTCTTAGGAAAGCTCAAAACATTCTTAAAGACTCATCTCATCCCGGAGATTCTTTTTTTTGAACTATTACCATCTGGCAGACAGTATAGGACAATAAAAACAAATACAAATAGGCTGAAAAATAGTTTTTTATCCCAGAGCTGTAACCATATTAAATACTACTGTATAGTGCAACATTGAAGTGCAATATTAGGGGCAGTGCAATGGTGAATAGAATGTAAAGGATGTATATATATAATATGTTTTTATTTGTGGTTTTTACTTGTGTGTAGTGTGCACTGTGGACAGCACTTAATTTTGTTTAACTAAACGAATGACAGTTAAGCTATTCTATTCTATTCTATTCTGTTTCCAACTTTAAAATGGAAATTCTGTCTTAAGAGTTACAGATGGTCCTCGACTTACAACAGTTCATTTAGTGACCATTCAAAGTTTCAACGGCATTGAAAAAAATGATTTATGACCATTTTTCACACATATGACCTTTCCAGCATCCCCATAATCATGTGATCAAAATTCAGATGCTTGCAAACTGGTTCATATTTATGACAGTTGCTGCGTCCCAAGATCATGTGATCATCACCTTTTGAGACTTCTGACAAGCAAAGACACTGGGGAAGCAAGATTCACTTAACGACAGGGTTACTAAATGAACAACTGCAGTGATTCCCTTAACAACTGAGGCAAGAAAGGTAGTAAAATGGGGCAAAATTCACTTAACAAATGTCTCACTTAACAACAGAAATTTTGGGCTCAATTGTGATTGTAAGTTGAGGACATGGAATATGGTGAAAAAAATTTTTTCCTCTGCAGGTTAAGAAAATAACTCTGAATTTAAGATGGTATTTCCTACCAGGGATAAAATCAGGCAGATTAAACAGAAAAGTTAAAATATTGTGAAATATCCCCCCAAAATACTGATATTTGGCTCAAAAGGCACCAGATTTAACTATGACTGAAAAGAAAAACATGTGGATAATAGATGTGGCAAAATAAAAGTAAAAAAGTTGGATAAGATCACGAAGTATCAAGATCTGAAAATCAAAGTTGAAAGATTACGGCATAAATCAGCCATAGTGGCTCCAGTGGTTGTCAGCACACTTGGTATCATGCCAAAAAATCTTGGATGGCACTTAGAAAATCTGGGCATTCACAAAATTTCCATCTGTCAATTATAAAAACCACACTACTTGCATCTGCACATAGTCTATCCCAATACATGGCAAATGTCTCTGACTCTCTGCCTAATTTTTTTTTATTTTGACCGATGAAGCTTCCTGGATGGGAAGTGAAACATCTCAGTTTAACAAATTTTGGTCCAGTTGCCATGATTCAACCTTTTTGATACTTTTGGCCTGAATGACTGAGTCTTCATTGACATGTTGAGGAGGAAGAGTTTCCAACTAAGCAATCAAGTGCCACTGAATGTAATACAACCATAAAATCACAACTGACCCCCCCAAAAAAAAAGATTGAGGGGGGGGTAATCTCATGCACATGCACTCAACACAACTCAAGATACCCCAGAATATTTAACCTAGTATCTCCAAATTTCTTTGAGTTCCTGGCTAAATGATAACAGGGAAATCAACATCATTTTTCAATACTTTTTAAATACCAGATTTGAAATATATGTATAGAATGGGATATTTTGCGTTATGTACTAATTGGAGGGAATTCTTTACAACTGACGTATGGTGCTATCCTGAATTGTCTGTAGAAATTAGCAGGTGATTAAATTTCATAATAATACATACATCAATACACAGAGTTTTGTCACAAAGTAAGACATTGAGTAGTTTGTTTACCTCTCTGGAACTGGGAGCTTGGGGCAAAGCTTAGCAGCGTTTAAATGTGTAGTGTATTCAGATGGCTTTAACTCATAACTACATAAAGCAGAACCTGTTTAAAGCATAAAAAAACAAAATAGGACATTACTTGATGAAGAGAGATAAAGCACATCCATTAACACAAAAAATACAATATTGATCGTAGTATTCCATGCTGCAATAGAAAATGCCATGCACAATATAGATTTTCTGAGAGCGATGTTGTACTTAGGTAAATAAGGAAATGCTATGTTTTTAGAAATAAACTGATCTCAAATAATTAGGTATTCAAATTCATATTCAATTTAATTTATATTTAAATAATTACAACAAAAACTTTAGGAACTATCTGGAACAGGATCACCACAAGGACAGTTCCTTGCAAGGACCAACCATTATGATACAAGAAAAAGTTCTTATCAAAATAGGAGATCTTCACACAGAATGGATTATTCATCACTCATTTTACAACTACCACATGGAACAGTCATCTTGCAGAAAGCCTTACAAGCAGCCCTCATATGATTAATATAATACTGTATGAATATGAGAAGTGAATGGGTAGGTGGAAAAGTTATTTTTGAATTTAGCATGATTTTTACATGGATAATAAATGGTGCCAAGAAAGAGAAGTTCATGAAATAAGGAACAGACATATGTGTACATTTTCAATAATCAAGGCCTGTTTTAATAAACCAAACCAATGAGAAAGTCTGTGATTCTGGAATGTTGCCTTTTTCTACCTGTATTTGTCTCTTCTGCTACAAGTTTTAGAAGTAAACCAACATTTTTCTCCTGAATATTATCATCTAGTGTCTAAACTAAACTAACTTATTTATATAGCTTTTAACATGATATCAATGGATGCAGTAGACTTTCCCAAGCTGATACTTTTTATTTTATAAGGAAGATGGTTAGAAACCTATTTAATTTGTCAGAGAACTCATAGCCCATCAGAACCTTTGTTAGCACTGCACATCTTAATAGCATTCCTTCTGTCATTTTTGTAGGCTTAAGGAAACTGTGCTGATTTTAAGACAATTCTAATTTTGGGAACCAAAGAACTAAAACATGCATTCTTGGCTCCGGATGGTACACTTTTTCCCCACATTTAGAGACAACTGATTTTTTCCCCCCTCTAATAAAGCTTTTAGTACTTCCCCCACCCCAATAGTTTATGTTTCCAAATAGTAAGAACAAACCCAAACTTTCCCTCCTTTGGGGAAGTTTTCTTTTGTATTTATATGAACCATTGCATTCTTTATAAAAATTAGATTTACAAGTGTGTTTAGGATATATCCAAGAATAAACAACACACACATTATCTATGGAGCTCTGCATGTCATGAGAAGACAGGTATTATGTTAGTAACTTCAAATGAGCCTTATGGAGCTTTGAAAACTAATATTGATATAGAAAGAATTAATAAATGAATCTTCAAACAGTAACTTTTTGCTATCATTCTTTCAAGATAAATCTCTAGTAGAATTCATTCCACGGTCATTATTTATATTTCCCTACGATAGCATACTTGATCTTGCAAAGCTTTATATTTGTATTTGTATCATTTAAAACTTCTTGTTCTGAAGTGAGCAAATCAAAACACAAGCCTTCCATTGCATGTTCACAATAACACTTTGCTAAGGAAAAATGATAGTTATAACCAGTGAAAATTTCACTTGTAAGTTAATAGTCATTTCAAAAATTTTTTCAGTCTTTATAAAAAACAAAAAAATTCTTTGTTTTATTTTTTGACTACCACTTTTTAAAAGACAGTCAGCGATGTAAACACAATTCATGAAGAAAGATAGTCTCACTTCCAGAAGTCAGGCACAAAAGATTATTTCAAGGTTTTTTTCCAAGCCATTTTATAGTCTGTAAAAGTGGATATGACATCCACTTATGTCAGCTGCAGATAATTCTACACTGCAAAGGTCACTCCAAAAGCATCCACTCAAAAACCTACTCAACCGTGAAATATAAAACCAAACCCCTATATATATTTTTCAAAACTGCATTTCAACTGAAGTAGTAATGTTCGGCTGCTTCTAGCAAATGTTTGAGAGTTTTATGAAGCCAATTTTCCACAGAAATCTCGATCACCAGTCCTACGCTACTTTACCATTCCTCATTTCCTTTGAATATTGTTAAAATTACTTCCTTCATACATGACCTACCTAGAATTGGAGATGAAAGCTGTTACCTCCAAGAGCTAGTGTGTTATAATCCTTTTCTGACACTTACTCTCTATTTTTTAATGAATTCGTATCCTGATTCATCTCAAATTGGATCCTACTCTGTGTAGAAAATATAAAGTTAACTCTTTGATAAATATGAATACTAAATCATCTTTACATATTTAGCTGGATTTACATGGGGCTACCAAGGTTCTATTAATATTGCATTTCTAACTGATACAATCACTTGAACTATAAATTAGTGGAATTCTGCAGCTTTTACATATGGGAAGCTGAGTAAAATGAAAAATACACACTAAAAACAATTCAATCAACATATATACTAAAAATGAAGATGTTTTATAAAAATGGGGAGAAACAAAAATATATTCATTCAATTTTTACCTAGAGAGGGCCTGTAGTTAGATATAGGCCTTCAACAGATTTCTGAAACAAGTACAAGAGATTGTTGCAGAATCTCAAGGGAGATAATATCTTTCATTTGATATTAGTCTTAGAAAGCATTCTCAACTAATAAATACAAATTTAACTCCAATTGTGATCATGAATAAACATGATCTAGATTGAGAATTCATAACTCCTTCATATATATCTGGAACAAAATAAATATACCCGAGATATTGAATTTCACTGATTTATTTTTATAATATTTTCATATTTTTATTCCTTTATATTATTTAATATAAATGTATGAAGTTATTAAATCATATTCTTTCATTCTTTATGATTCTCACTGTATAAGTTACATTTCCTAATGTAATTTTCTATATTTCAAGGCTTATCCTTGTCATTCATTTTTGCTTTGGCTATAAGGTGGAATACGGAATTTCAAGGTTCAGGTCCTTTTAGATTCAACTTAAGGATTATTATTTAAGTATTTAAGCCACAAGATAATTCAAGAAAACAAGGTTGGGGATACTTGGACATGTTCGTCAAAGCCACATTTTTACCATCTAACAGCCACACAGATGCAGTTTTTCAAAGCTAACCATAGCTAACTTCCCTTAGTTTTTTCTCCTGACAGAAACATTTGACTAAGGATCCAACCATTAAATTATTATTTCTCTGTAGTGTTCCAGTTTTTTGGATTGTACAATTACAACTAGTTTCCTACATTGGATTTTATAATTATAATTTTAACCACTTTCCAAATGACTCCTGAGCTGAGGAGGAAGAGAAGAAAGGGAGAAAGGATGTGACTGCAGTACTGCAGTAATTCTGTTGATCTTATATAGCGGTTAGATCTGAGTTAAGATCTGTACTTGAATTACTAACATCTTAATGGAACAAGTGTAGGTTTTAACTAACAACTACTGTAAGTACATAAAGAATTGTAACTACAGTGGGGGAAACTATTTGGGTGAAAGCTGACCTTGAATCACATTTCAACTCATTTTTTCTATTGCAAAATACAAGAAGTTTCACTAGATGGCTTCAAAGAACATTTATTAAATTGACGCATTCCAATTTAAAGATTAAATGGATTTATAAATTACATATATTCTTGATGTTGATCATGAATTTACACACAAAGATAACTTTTAGATAAACTTGCAGAAATTGATGGAATAGTGCACTGACAGAAGATAAAAAGGAATAAACATTTTTTTTGAACTTATTCGTTGGTCACAGAAAGAAGTTAATAAAGAGGGTTGAAGATTGAGAATGTGGTAAGAAGGTAACAACAGAAGTATTACAAGAGGCAAAGATTCATAATTGATTATAAAATGGGATAATTAGAAAGTAGCAATGGCTGGTTACAGTGGTAGAACAAGAAAATATTGCCCATGGAAAGTATTTTTACCATTTGCAAGAAGAGGGGAAAAAACAATGTCAAGGGACAAAAAAGAGAATTGAAGGCCCATGAGTGAAAGGGCCAAAAAAACAGGAAAAAACAGTAGAAATATTAAAGATTTAGCAAGAACAAAGACTTTTTATATATTAAATAAATTTTCAGAATAAATTTAACATTTGCACAAAGAGAAAAAGTGTCATGGGATATCCTCCTAAGGTTTTTGCACAAGAGAATGAGAGATGCTATTCTAAAGCAGCAGACTGAGACACAATCAACTGTAGAAGGGAAGAAAATGCAAATATTTGAAAATATTTTCCCTATAATGTTAAAAAAAGGAAATAATTCACATTTCTTGCAAAAGAACTAAGTACCAAGAACATTAAACATTAAATATACATGGAGAATTCAGTTAGCGTTGTAAGACTTTTGATGACAAAAGAAATAACTACTAGGGACAATAACAGAAGCTTCTTTATGTGAAAATGGATAGAAATCACAACTGGGGAAAAAATAAAAGAATTATGACAAATCCACAAAACCACTCCAAGAAGACAAGCTGAGGAAGTTAAACAAAATCAAATAACAATTATAACATTTAGATTCATTGGATATGGAAAATTTTCAAAAGAAAATAAAAATGTCAAAATTATTTTGAAAAAGGCAAACAAACTAAGAAAACCTTTGGTATAGCAACTCAGAAAAAAGAGAGAAAGACGATAACAGAAAAAGAAAGGGAATAAATTGCTACATACATATTTTACATGTTTTGGCCAGTCACTCTCTCTCAACCATCTCACAAAATAGGGGAGGAAAGAGTATTGCGTGTCTTCGTGACCTTGAATTATTTATAAAAAATAATAATGGTGGGAAATAAATAAAAATAATAATCAGAAATAATAGAAGCTGCAGAATTTTTCAAAGAAGTATATTCTTTGAAAATATACAAGAAAATAATTAAGAATAATAAGAAACAGAATATAGCAGTAATAATTTTAGATGCGGGAAAAGGCCGTTAACAACCTGAGATGGTGTAGTAGAAATTTGCAGGATTGGTAAAGAACAATTGATTTAATTTAATTAATTGTTGAGGAAACTAAGGATAAGATTCAAAATCTTGCAAATCTTAAAAGAAAGGCAAACCAGCTTTCCCTAATCTTAATCTGTACAGCAGACATGTTGTGAATTTTAAAAATATTTGAATTAAAACTACAAATATATTTATTAGGAATGATTCCAAAAGGTATACATGAAAAATATCACAACCTATAGAAATATATGCTGACAATGGCAAGAATCAATTCCGCATAACACTGGAAAAGAGAAAATGTGAGACCAAAATTGCAAAATATGTAGCAGTTGACAGTAAAAGGTTTTTGAGTTAAGTTGCTATTTCAACTTGTGATATTCTTAGTACAAAACCATATAGTGCTTCAAACAATTCCTTCATACTGAATTAGGCTTGTTTTGCAAATTGCTGCACAAATATTACATGCTTCTTACTGGAAAGATTGTCTGATCTTCATATTGGAAGAATAACTAAGTTGAGGAAGTATGCTTCAATATTTAGAATCTTAAAAGTAAACCTGATATAGAATTCAATTCAAATTGGAAACCATTCCTCAACAATGCACCACAACCTGACTTTTCCCCCAGGTGTTTGGGTCCAGTTGAGGGAAGTGAGGGGCACATGACATGGATTTTGTAACTTGTTAAATACTTTGTATTTTAATTTAACTTATTTTTCTCTCTTATAAAATGGTATATTCAATTATTCAACAAATATGCTAGAAAATTATATTTTAATTCCTTATTTTTTTTCTTTTTTCTTTGTTTATATATCATCTTTAATATATCTAATAAGAAAAAGAATTGAAACTTTTATTTCACTAAAACCCTGATACACGATATTTTAAGGTGCTGTAGCAAATGAAAAAAAGACCTACAATAAAAATACTGATTAAAAGCTAAAATAAAAACACACCAAAGTAACTGTTAAAAATAATTTATAAGCAAAAGTATTCCAGTGTCACATGAACTGTATAGCAAAACACTGTTATTTTTCTCTAAAATGGGAAAAGTTGCAAACTGATTTGTGTACTTTCTGAGAAGCTGTAAATGTAGATGTGTTGCAAAAGGAATGGAAACTGAGGCATGACGTTAGTGACACAGTAGTGGGACTGTATAGAATATATCTGCACTTACAATTTTGTGTAAAATATTACTGTAGTCCTCTTTTAGGTTTTCTAAAGTTTTCTATATCAAAGATACTCACAAAAATCAAAAGGGGGATTTTCATAGAGCTCTGTGTGCTGCTTCTTGATTTTCTGAGTCATGCTTTTATTACTTTCTTCAGACAATTAGTGACTGGCCAAGTATACCATTAAAAGATAGCTGGAGGGCTTCCGGTTTGCCATTGTGGTGCAGGCGGATGCATGGAGGCGAGCTCCGTCTTCAGCATCCGGTTTTATCCTGCTGGGAGCCCTGGAAAGATTCAAAAGTCGCCCTGTA
This sequence comes from Protobothrops mucrosquamatus, assembly GCF_001527695.2. NCBI lineage: Eukaryota > Metazoa > Chordata > Lepidosauria > Squamata > Viperidae > Protobothrops > Protobothrops mucrosquamatus. Next base: position 1,487,383 of record NW_015386615.1, on the reverse strand, counting down.
GGGGCGACGAGCAAGGAGAGGACCCCCGCTTGATCATAGAAGGGCGGCAGCCCTTCCACTTGATCCGGGGCAGCTCTCCAAACCGACAGGGAAAAGACCGGCCATAGCAATACAGCTCGTCATTAAGCTGCTGACAGCCGAAGTCAAAACTACAACCAAGCACCTTTAAAGCAAGGCGGATGAAACTGGGTGAGATCTTATTTTCTCTTTAAGACTTTAAATATTTTTCCTGCAGAATCTGCCCAAAGTATTTCTCCCCCTGTGAGGAGAGAGAGAAGGGAATTCTTACCCCACCCTCTAAGAACAGCGGCGATTGACTACCTAGGGAAAAAGAGCAATTATAAGAACAATTCTAATTTAATTGGATGCACATACCTTTGAAGTTTGGAAACTAAAAGTTTTCCTATTCTTACTGGAGATATTGGCTTTTAATTAAAAAGAAAAATTGAAAAACTATTATTAAAACTCGGGACTTAAAAAGATTTAAACTGCATTGGTGACATCTTGTGGTGAAATATGCTATTACAATTTGTTATTGACTAAAAGAGACTTGGCTGGAAGCCCAGAAATTAGAAAAAAAACCCTCTTGACCTTGACATACCACTTGTGAGAAACATAACTGTAAAGAAGGAACTGCAAGGCAGTTTATCTGGCCTGTTTGAACTATGAAGATAAACCTTTACTGACTTTCAGAATTATATGTGGGAAACTGTTTTCCTATTTCTTTACATGAGAAGTGTTTGTTACTACACGAGATGATGGAATACTTTGGACTATAAATTCTTACATGCCAAACAATTTTCACTATAAGACTATCCGCAACACATGAAATAGATGTCACACATCTAGCTACAAAAACTGTTTTTAACATTTGATTTTAAAATCCTTAATTTAATACATTATCAAGAGAATATGGATGAAGATCAGGAAAAAAATCCTTTCTATGTTGAAATCAATACATGAAACCATTCTTTCAGCATGTAACAAAACAAGGGGCAACATAAAGGAACAAGATACCAGCTTAAATATACACACCCAGATTTTGACTACAACCAAAGACCCAACAATGCAGAAAGCAACAGGAGAAATGGAACAACTAAATATTAAGACAGAGGACCCAGCTGACCAACAGATCCAGCCAACAGATCCAGCCAACAAAAGAGAGTGACAACATTGAAAATGGAAAGGTTTTTTTTTCATAAATCAGAAGAAACTTGAGGAAAAGGAAGAACAGACTGAATGGAAGATAAACTTATTAGGACAACTGTGGAAAACTGGAATAATGGGGAGGTGATCAAAGAAATATAAAGGGGCTAGTTCTTCCAAAAAACTTGTAATAATATCAAATAATATACACAATAATAGAGGGAGAACTGTTTGATGAATTAAAAGTACTGACATGGATAGTTAATTGGCAAAGGAAAAAAGCCAGAGTAAGGCTGAAAGAAACTAGGGTTTTGATTTATTAGGGGGGATTTTATACTATTGATTAGAAGGTTAAAGATGGTCGAATATAGATAATTTTTTAGAAAATAAAGTAATATTATAACTGAATAGGTAAGATGTGTAATAAGGTTAATAGATTTTTGGTTTAATATGGTGAAAAAAAGAGAATTTTTAAAAAATAGAATAAGATTATATGCAAATAGATAAGATGTATATTTAGAATATTAGATTTTGTTATAAAAAGGGGGAAATGTAGAAGTTGAGATAAGGGAAACTCTAGTTACCTAAATCTTAGAAACTATAACATACCAAATGTTAAGTTGAATATTGAGGGGAAATTAAAGCCTGGGGAAAAAGCTACAACAGGACATTGATGTATATAAGATTGAATGTAAACACAATTAAGATATGTACAAGTTAAAAATTATTGATAAATGTAACAAAGATGGTTTTACTTAGTTGATAACAATAAAAATTATATTAATTCAATATGAGATGGTAGATATTAAGGGATAAAGAGAGGAAATATCTGATGTTGTAATTTGAGATTTGTGTTAAAAAATTATGTATTTTTTGGAATCATTGATTACCCAGTCGCCACATTGCTTTTTAAATGTTTAATTGTAAAATTAGAAAATCAATAAAATATTATAAAAAAAGGTAGCTGGACAGGCTACAGCTTGTTCAAATCATGATATGGCCACAAACCAATCTTGTTCAAACCATAGTATCTGATCCTAGTTTGTAGCTAACCAAATTTCTGCAAAGCAGTGTATCCAGTTTGAATGTTAGAGCTGTGGTCATTTGTAATGAATTAAACCAGGAAAAGAAGCAAAGGGATTGGAAACAAAAAAAAAAAGCCAGCAGTCCTTTGCATGGCACCACAATATCTGTGCCTTTCTAAAATATATTTTCTATATATGAAAGAGTGCAATTACAGACCCCAAATGAGTTTTCCGATTTCTAGAAGGCAGAATGTACCAAGGCTGATCACATTTAAACACAAAAAGAGATCACTCCAGCTCACAATCCCTCTGAGCCACACTTGGAGAGCCCCCAAATTAATTAATAAAATTATTTTTGTCATTAAAATTCAATTAAGGAATCTTCTCCCATAATAATAATAACTTTCTTTTTTCTTATTACTACCATTTTGTTCTTCTGTCTAGCATTTGCATCTAATATGCTTACTTTGAGGACAAGCAGCTGCTCCTGTAGGTGAAAAGAGATTAGAACTGTCTTTTCGGATAAAATCTAATGCTCTGGATTAAGAAGATGATGCTAATTTAAAAGCCTTAATGGGGTGGTGCAACAGAATTAAACTTCAGAGATGCACAAAATAAGCTTTTAAAGGTATGACAAATTTACACTATCAAACTCTAGAATTAGTATTAGAAATATAGCTTGTTTAATCTCCTGAAGTTTATCTGAAGAGGCCAAACTGTTTCCATTTCTATAAGCAAAATTAAAGTTAACCGTTTTTCCAGATTTGTGTTTTATTTAACATACTCCAATGCTAATACTTAGCACACTTGTCATGTAATAAGTGTCAATGACTGCAGTGACTACTTCAACAGGTTTTGTGTAGGAAAGAACTGGGAGAGCTATAGATGCCATCTTCAGCTTGCAGAGAAAGGACAGGGTATAAATCTAATAAATACAAATATATAATCCCGTTTTCTCATCAAAATGATCTTTGCTGGAACAATTTTTGGACCATCAGTCTTTTTACAAAGTGTAACATCAAAGAACCAGTGCAGACCTTCAGAACAAAAACTTTTGTAACAAAAACAAAAACATTGTAACAACATTGTTACTGTGGTTGGTGTGGGCTTGTCACCCAACTAAGGAAAATTTAATTAATTTTGTGAGCTTTAATTCCTCTAGTTCAATTAAATCTATAACATTTCAATATGAAAAGAGAGCTCTTAAGAAAAACAGCATCATTTTGTTTTGTTTTTACGATTTTGTTTTTTTATAAGATCAAATATATTTGCAGCTATTGTAGAAGAAGTATTTCATTCTGAGAAAAATGAAAGCCTGTTTAAACACAATGCATGATGGTTGCTTTTTGATGTGTTGTTAATTACTTCCAAATAATTCTTTAGTAAAACGAGAAATAAAATTGTTTTCATCTTACCATTAATATCTGCAAATTTCTGAACATCAGCCAGAGTTTTCAACTCACTACGTGGGCATGCTGATACACAGAGAGCAATGGACTTGATCTTCCGATGTACTAAATCTACATTGCATGGCTCCAGAAAAAATACAAACCTTAAGGAAAAAATACACATACATGTTAATTTAGATAGAGCCTAAAATAGAATTTTCAAGCAATAAAAATTAAATCTACTAGTAAATAAACTTTATCTCTGTAGAAGTAAAGGCACTATATAATATAGCATTTATGTAGTTATGCACTTCCAATTAAGATTAAAATTGTTCCTCTCTGTAATGATGATGGATGCTAAGTATCTATATTTAGTATTAGGGAATCACCACAAAGAAAACCATTAAAATTCATGGGACATCTGCCCAGATACAACATGCCTTTCTGAGTGGTCAGCATTTTTTTCTAATTACATCTGACTAACTGCACTATTCCTAAAATGCATTTCTAGGTAATGAACCACAAAGTTTGATGCCTATGTACAATCTTAAGTTGGCTATATTTTTGCTAACCACGCTGTATTTTCCTTTGAATGGACTCAATAAGAGTTAAATTCAGGGAACAAGTAATCAAGCATTGAAAAAAAGTCTGCTAGAATATGTGATTTATTTTATCTTATCCAGAAAAATAGCAATATTATTCACTGTTACAAAATAGTCCCAACATATTAACATCTGGACGCGTCACCATTTCCACTTTTGAACATAATGCAATTTCACATCAAAGCCTGCAGAATAATCATACTATATATTGCCATCCCGCCTTGATTTACCAACTTTAACAAAGGTCCTGACCATCAAGTTACATCACTATCATGTACTCTGAGGCAGTTAAGGAGCAACAATCTTTAAATGTAATCTTCACAACAAAAAATATTGCTTATCTTCGTTCATAGGTTTTGAGAAACTAAGAGCCTACTATATTCTGAATGTGACCTTTAAATTCATATTATATATGAATTTATATACTGGATGATGTCATTCGCATCCCACTCATGCCAGAAGCATTGAGGTGTTTCCAGGTTGAAAGGATTGGGCAGTGATATCACCACTGCCCAGGGAATGGCCAGTTGGGGCTTCCTTTCATTTCCCCGGCAGGAGCTGGAGCGAAGGGCAGGAGCTCACACCACCCCATGGCAGCACTTGGGTCTCGAACGTGGGCTTGCTGCTTCTTAACCCAGCATCCTACCCACACGAGCCACTGTGGTCCTTTCCAGTGAACATTACCTCTATAAAGTTATAAGAATATCAGGTTATGAATCATCATTCAAAGGCAAGGGCTTACTATGGAAGTCAAAAGTTAGAAACTTCAAATGTGAATTAACTGAAATGTCTCACACATTTATTTTTCCTATTTTAAAGGTATAATGAATAGTAAGGGTAAAGCCTCCACTCAGTAGGGATGCAAAATTAATAATCAGTAATTTTAAGCAGATTGGTTCCCACTCCTAAACTCCATATCCTTTCCTATGATTAACCTTGTCCTTAGGACCCTAGATGAAGCAGCAAATATTATATTAGACTTTACGATCCCTCTTTTTGTTACAGTTGTTAATCAAACCACTGCAGTTGTTAAGTGAATCAAGTGGCCGTTAAGCAAATCAATCCCCTCATTGACTTTTTTGTTGTTGGCTGGAAAGATCGCATGACCCCAGAAGGCCACAACTATTGTAAATACATGCCAATTGCCAAGTGCCCAGATTATGATCACACAACCATAGGGGTGCCGCAAGGACTAAATCACTTTTTTCAGAGTCGTTTTAATGTCGAACGGTTGTTAAACAATACTATCTGTATTGTGCACAGTTTATTATATACAGTGAGGCTTTGGGGTTTGCAGACATGCTGGACACACAACTGAAAAGACCTCTTTCTTGTTTTTGTCTGGAAGCGGAATTCTGTGAAGCATTCCTGACAAAAGTCTTAAAAGCCAAGAATATTTCTTTGGAAGCCATTTTGATGAATGGTTTGGGATAAGGTAACAGTAGTAGAAAAGTACTTATTTAGCTGTGATCAGCACCATGAAGTAGTCCTCTAAGATGAAATAGAGTTCCCAAACTGCTCACCTTAGAAACTTTTCGCCTGGCAATTTTGCTATCCTCAACACATCTAGAAACCAAAAAAAACCCCAAGTGATCTCAATGAAGAAACGAGGGCTCTGAGGGTCAGTGATATCAGGCCTGCATTTTTCTTGTTGTTTCAGAATGTAGTATGTTATATTGATTTATGCTATATACTGTACATAGAAAGCACATGAAATAATCACAATATGGTATGTTAGTTATTTTTCCCACCCATTATTAATATTACTACTGCCATTAATGCCTGAACTATTATTCCTTCATCCATCCATCAACCTTCTTTGCGTGTTCTTTTGACCTACTTTTTAAATAAGGAAGATATTTAAGCAAGTAGAAGTAGCAAGAATGTTGCATAAAATGTCTTAACGCTGGATTTTTTTTCATTTTCAGAAAATTAAATTTGAGCAAAATCAAACATATTGGAACACGTACTTCTAAAAATGTAGATTTTACACTACAGTAGGATCCACTGGAAAGGGAAATTATCCCAATGAAGACATTAAAAGCACAAACACAAACAATTCCCACGAGGAGGAAAAAATGGACAGCTGAAAAAAGTTAGTATGACTGCACAAGAAGTCAATACGGTTGCACAGGAAGTTTTGTGAAGATCAAAAAAGAAAAAAAGACGCATCCAGGAAAGGTAAAAAGAGGCCAGGTCAGAAAAGAGTACAAACTCTAGAGCAGGGCTTTTCAACCAGTGGTACGGGTACCACCTGTGGTACATTGGCACCTGGCAGGTGGTATGCACCATCCTAAAAAGTGGTAGGGGAACCGGTGGCAGCACCGCACAAGCCTGAGCGAGAGACGGCTGGAGCTGCAGGGCTGTCAGGGCTCAGCGGAAGCGCCAGGATCAGCGCCAGGCTCCAGCTGGAGCTCGGCGCTGATCCTGGTGCTTCTGCTGAGCCCTGAAGAAGCACCAATCAGCTGGAAAGCAGCACTGATCCTGAAGCTTCTGCTGAGCCCTGAAGAAGCTCCGATCAGCTGGAATGTTGCAGCATCTCCAGGGTGTTGTGATTTACATTCAGATGCTTGGCAACTGATTCATATTTATGACGGTCACAGTGTCCCAGGGTCATGTGAAGTGACCCAAACCTGCTGCAACCACCCAGCAGACGGGGGGAAATAAAAACAAAACACACCCCACCCCCGCTGCCAATCGTCAACAGAAATGTTCACAACAATGAAAACCTTGGACAGGAGGAAGAACGCCACCGGGCGCTGTCTTGCTCGGCTGTGGCTTGGGGGGCACTTTTTTCAGTGCCATTATAACTTCGAACAGTCACTAAGCGAACTGTTGTAAGTTGAGGACTACCTGTACTTTATCACTTTTTTCCTTTTGGGGGGGGTCATCAGGTTTTCGACACCTTGCTAGGCGACTGGTGGTACTCAGATGTTGCCATATCCTAAAAGTGGTACAATGGGTGAAAAGGTTGAAAAGCCCTGCTCTAGATATGTTTTCAGGAAAACGACTGAATGAGCTAAGCAAAGGATGTTAACAGTAACAAAAAGGCTCCTTTTTGCTGCTTGCAGGGAAGGTTGCCTCAGTATTTCGCACTGAAAGCAGACCCTTGTTGCTCTGCCCCAATGTCTGACCACCAGTGCTCCAAGGATCCAATTTCCTGCCCTTGCTATTTTAAAGTACAATCAACTTTAATAACGCTCTCCTTATCCATGATTTAATTGTGGATGAGCAAGCCAACATTGTATGTCTTATGTATGTGTTACATTAATAGAGAGCTGGTTGACAAAGAGCTGTTTAGGATGACCAGGTCCTTTTTGGGAAAGGCATAAATATGGGAACATCTATGGGGTTGTTGTGAAGGCTCTTCTAGGTATCTCTCTCTGTGTCTAGAAACTAAGATGCCGAAGTTGAAAATATTAAGAAAATGTTGGGCTACAAATATTTTTGAACATGTTTTGGAACTTTCCATATAGGAGCTCTTTTACTTTGATATGAACAAACTACCTCTTCATTTTCTGTCTATAATATAACAAAAATCAGTTTTCTTCTACTATCCTATCCTTCATTAGTAGACATTGCTTCTGCAATCAATGAACCTAGCGCTGGATTAAAATGATAAAGGCCACAGTGTGCCTTCCCGTTCACAGGTGTAAATATAATGCTCACACTTTTGATTTTGATTTTCAGCAGGCGTTCAACAAGCAGAAAAGACAAGGCAGACAAAATCTCAGCCTAAACTAAATGATTTGGCTCCTGTTGATTCATTAAGGCTATTAATGCATCATTAGAACAAGTCACACCCTCCATGCCATTTATTAAGCATTTCACGAAAAGTGAAATTTTGAGACAACAAAATATAGGAATTAATTCATGAGTTTGGATTTCTGTTCCATATGAATTAAATACTTTCCTTGTAACAATAGCTCTTTTGGGTACTTGGTTTAACTACAAAATATATCATTATACGATACAAGCTATTATAACTGCTTGTTCAGTGCCATCTTTTTTACATCCTACAATGCATCTGTCACATTTTGAAGTATAGAAAGTTAGAATTCTATCTTGGTTCATGAATAGTATTGCTGTAATGTAGTGTAATTATTATTACATTTCATTTTTTTTCATTTCCCTGAGATTGCCACAAACATTTCTCCATCTGCTCAGCAGCCAAGATAGCAGATGGTTTTAGCGCAGGTTCACGAATTGTACACATAATTATTTCATACCCCCTTCCTTTCCCCCCCAAATGTTTATTACAAATTTCTGGGTTTTTTAAAGGAATCTTTTACAGCCATACTAGGAAAAAACAAAATTATCTTTGATTTTTTTCAAGAAACAGAAATATATCTAGAGGGGCTTAGGCCAATTTGGTCTATATAACAAGTAGATGAATAGAATGATAAAGACTTAATGTACTTTGAAATACAATAAGCCTCTTTTCCTTCTTCAAGATAAATAAAATCTCTTCTATTCAAACATTGGTAGCATAAGTTATCTATTTAAAAGGTGTGTAACGGACATGAAGTTTTGTACTGTGAATGCAGAACAGTTAAAACTGGAATCTGAGAAGGATTTTCATTTCTAATTTTGCTTTGAGTTGTGCACACAAATGAATATGCATTCAGAATACTAACTTGCCTTGTAGGTCTTTTAAGAATGCACAAACTAGTATAAATGAGTAACACTGTCTTTTTTTGCATTTGTCTTTTACCATTGTGGGATTTAGTAGCATATCATATCTCCCTCTGTCTGTCACTACCATAACATTATCACCTCCCATTTTCCTGCTCCCCCCATCAGCAATCTCCACCTACCTCCACCTACCTCACCTACTCCTACCCTTTCTCCGAGGGTCCATAACACACTGTTTAATCAGCTTAATGATCAGATGTCAAGGGCACTTTTTTCCAGGAATCCACATCCTTCAGTTTAATCAGCAGCCTATACTCTGTGCCACACCCATATCTGTACCTCATCAAAAACCAGATCATACCACTCCCCCTAGACATGCCATGCACACCCAAGTAACCAGAGAGGAACAAAATAACAGTCTTCATAGAGTTAATTAAGCTGGGGTGCACTTTTCTCCCTCATCTCTCACCCAAGGGGGAATGGGTGACCACACAGTAATCAACACTCATCCCTCAACTTCAAAAAAAGGTCCAAACCAACCACAGTATCTCAAGTTCAGAGCCTTCTGAACAAGGCCAATCAGGAATAGTTCACTGTCATTGTCTTTCCCATAACCACAAAGAACATAACACAGTTCCATTCGCATCTCCACACTGCCAATCCTCATCAGCTGAGCAATAGTACCTAGATAGTGGTTTACACACTGCCAAACAGCTGATTGCTGTTACTGTTCTGTTGCTGGTGCCATTGCTCCTTTGGTTATCCTAACAGCTTTATCTATCCAACCAACAGAGGCTACTCCAGTAGATCCATGTTTCATCAATTCTCACAGTCACCAAGTGATGAAATATCAGCCCGACTCAGTGATAACTCAGTTTTGATGTCTCCTGTACCATCACTTTCACAAACTTTTATTAACATACTGAAAAATAATAATTTATGTGAACACACATATCACCTCAATGCCATTGTTTTTTTAAAAAAAGTGCCTGACTCTAACTATCCTCTCTTCTGTATCTTTTGTCACCCTGTTTTCCCAAAAATAACACATGGTTTTATTTATTTATTGCCTCCAAAAAAGGCACGTCTTATTTTTTTGGGGGGGGGGGTGTCTTTTCCACTCACCTCTGGCATTGACAGCCCCGCCCAGCCAGCCTATTCTTCTGTGGCTGAAGGAGCAGCTTCAGTCTGCAGCTAAGAATGGAGCTCGGGCCTGCATTTCTCAGTTAGAGGCTTTTCCGGAAGGCCTATGCAGCCGAGAAGCGAGCTAATCCATAGCTCAGTTCTCGGCTGCAGTGGCCTTCTAGAAAAGCCTCTGATTGTGAAATGCAGGCCTGAGCTCCATTCTCAGCTGCCGAATGAAGCTGCTCCTTCAGTCGCAGAAGTGGGCCGGCGAGGTAAGAGTCGATCCATGGGAGGCCTGGCTGCAATATAAGCTCTAACCCCCCACCCCACCCTAGCTTGATTTTTAGGTGTGTACCTCACCCCAAAACTAGGGCTTATTTTTGGTGTAGGGCTTATATTAGGCCCACCCCAAAAAAATCAAGCTATGGCTTATTTTCAGTGCAGGTCTTACTTTCGGGAAAACAGAGTAAGTCAGGATGTCATTCACTCATTGCACTAAATCCAAAACACATGATTTAATGCCCCAGAGCACAAAACACCTATATAGGTTGCTACTAAATTCTATTTTTTAAAATATTAGAAACAGAATATTCTGTTCTACTTTGATTTCAATCACCACTCTTTCTTTGGGCTTAATTTTCAATTAGCCGTCCCTCATATTTACAGTGGAAATATGCCTTAGTCATAATTAAATATTGTTCTCTAGAAGTCCACTTACGCTTTAGATATTCAAAACATCTTTGAATGCAAATAGCCTGATCTTGCATCCGAGGTGCCTGGAATAATTTCTTAGGGCATCTAATGCCATGACAGCTTATTTTGAGTAAGGATATGAGAAACAGTGAATTTTCAATATTTTCAAAAAACAATTCCCATGATACTTTTGGGTAGTGTAACATTAATATTGCCATAGCTGTAATAAAAAATACCTTTGTGCAAACAAAAGGGCATCATCTTGTGAGCAGGTCAAACAAAGAAAGCACTCAAGTATATTTGCATAAGAACTGACTTGTGTGAAAGCAGCAAAGAGATTCTAAATTTCAAAGAATATGGATGTTATTTGCACAAAAGTATGCACAAACTTCCAAATATAGAAAATGTCTGGGAAAGAGATTCCTTGACTAAAACAGCAGTGTCTAAACTTATAATAAAATGTTATTGTTTAGTTAATCTTCTGAACCAAAATGACAACATCAGGCTAGAAACTGGAAGACCATAATTTCTAGTCCTGTCTTAGGCACAAAGCCAGCTGGGTGATCTTGGGCTAATCGCTTTCTCTCAGCTCAAGGAAGGAAGCAATGGCAAACCACTTCTGAAAAATCTTGCCAAGAAAACTGTAGCACTTATCTAGGCAGTCTCCAAGAAAAAATTAAGAAAAAGAATAAAATAGCATTCCTTATATTATATACTTACTTTTTTTCTGTAAGATCTAGGCCACTGTTGTCTATTCCCTCTATTTTTACATTCTTCTGTCCACAGATATTTCCGTAACTATCATATCCTGAAACCAATCTTGCAGCTGCTCCAGTGGCTATTGAAAAGCCACAAATAAAACCCTGGAAGAAATAAATTGAGAAAGCTTTCAGTGTCATACGAAAAATGCCCTTTTTTAAAACAATGTATTCCTGTTAGGTCGCCATTCCCTTTTCTATTTCAGTTTCATTCTCTTTTCTTTGAAATACAGTAATTTTTTAAAGGTAAAAGCATAATTTGCCCAAGAGAATATAGGGAAATCATGTTTGTACATCATGATACGTATGAGATGCACACTGTAAAATTAGCATCCAAGAGAAATTCATGCACTAGAACCATAGATACAATGGATTTATAACTCCAGGTTATCACTTCTTTATTTATGGCCTTGAAATTTGAATGTGTTTTCTGTATCAAGATACTATGCGGAAGCTCAGATGGCAACACTGACTAGAAGTGCATTTGATTAATCACAATTATAAGTCTCATGAAAAACCTTTATTGTTGATAAAGATCTGACCATTATTATCTATACTCTGAGAAATTCTATGCTGGAATAGAATTTATTCAAGATTTTCAAATTTAAACCCACAGCAGAATACATCTGAAAGAAATAGGGCTGCTAGCTCATACAGATTGGGGTTGCCAATTTATTCCTACTTTATTTAGTTATTCATTTTGCAAGACTGCCTGCTAGCTATGTGATTCTGGGTGGTGAACATATTACGCTGAAACAACCGCAAAATCACCAACAAAAACTAAAACACAGCAGTGTTTTGTTGATGATTTTGCTGTTGTTTCAATATGCAGTGTTTATATCATAAAAGTGGCCCGGCACCTATCTGATCTCAGAGGATATGCTGTTCCACAAAGTAGTTATAGTAACAAAGGGATGCCATTCTCTGCATAAGATGACACTTCACAGAAGCAATCTGAAGCTGTCTCCTCCGCTGTCCTCATGGGATGGACAGAAATAATTAGAGACACCTGGTCTACAGAAAATAAATCTTAACTCAGATACAGATATGATACATTAATCTCTCCAATGTGCTGAAAAGTGTCAATTTAGTATTTTAACTTGGCTGCTTAATACAGCACATATATAAAAATAAATGAATCTTCTGACAAGTTGTGAAATCATCATCCAGTTCCTGGGGGAAGAAAAGAATGCTTTTTTAGATATGTCTTTTGTTACATACCATGCCAATGCAAAAGAGAATGAACAGCAAAAGCCATGGGATATCTGTGCAGCTGCGATCCTCCAGAGGCTTCCACTCTCGTTTGGAACTCTGTAAGTTTGGAAGTGAGAGAAGGAAAGAAAAAGAAATAGGAAGAAAATACAATGGTTATGAAAATCTGGAACAAAACATGAATAAAATACTTTGGCCACTGGGAATGCAAGTGATTACTATAGACTACTGAAGACTTCCCACTCTCTTGGGTCTAGCTTTGTTAGGTTTCATTAATTAAAAGTACTTAGATATTATTTTTTTAGAGCTACAATACAATAATGAATGCAAATGGTTCAAGTATCAAAAAGATAACCATCCCATTTGCACCACCCTAAGTGAATCCCCGAAAATTCATTAAAATCTGTCAACCAATCAATAGTTGAATTAGAATTAATATTCATTTCAATTACTACAGACTTCTTTATCTTTCTGACTGAAGTTATAATCATGTAGAAGATGAAGTCTCAAGTACTTTTAAGAGACTTTCATTTCCATAATCATTTGTGTTTCATTATTCATGTATATACATATACATAAAGACATTATGTATATCTTTAAGATATTAAAGAACCACATAAACTGAACACAGCTTCCTAATCATCAAATGTCATAAAAGTATTGAATATATTTTCAAGACTTTTCTACAATAAACAAAATTTACTTATTTAACCTTTCCAAGTTTTGTATAAAAATCAAAGGAAAGAAAGAAAAAGTTTCTTCTTCAATCACAGAGGTCATCAATGTCTATTTATGCCACAGGGGTTTTTTTATTACTGTTTTCCAAGTGGAAATTGGATGATCATTATTTAAAATCTATTCTAACCTGAATCAAATGAATCACTTGCAAATCATGTAATGATATACAAATCATGTGATTCATCTATTAAAATTGGCCTTGGTGAAATCCAGGAACAACCCATTAACAAAGTCTGCATTGGAGCACAGGGGGGACACTCATTATGATCAATCCTAATAAGAATTTTAGCTTACTATATTGTATGAATATAGCTATTTTGGTTTGTAAACTAAGTGTATTGAGGAGGGGGCATAGCTTTTATTCATTTGGAAATAGATGGGCTTACTTATAAATAAATTAGATTTTTATGTCAGCTATTGTCTTACATACGTTACAGACAGTAGTATGTGCTGAAATCATGACATACAATCAAGAGGAACAGGCAGTTATGATGTTTTGAAGAGTACAAGTAGCCCTCAACTTACAACCATTCATTTAGTGATTGTCTGAAGTTACAACAGCACTGAAAAAAGTGACTTATGACCATTTTTTCACACTTATAAACGTTGCAGCATCCCCAGGGTCATGTGATCAAAATTTGGGCACTTGTCAACTGGCATGTATTTATAAGAGTTGCATTGTCTGGGAGTCATGTGACCATTGGCTGTAAACTTCCCAGCTGGCTTTTGACAAGAAGATCAATGGGGGAAAGCCAGATTCACTTAACAACTGCATGGCTCACATAACAACTGCAGTGATTCGCTTAATAATTTGGGGGGGGGGGGAATTATTAAAATGGGGCCCAACTCACTTAACAACTGTCTTGCTTAGTAATAGAAATGTTGGGTTCCATTATGGTCATAAGCTGAGCACTACCTGTATGATGTAAATCAAAGATTCTAGCTACCAATGTGTATTATTAGCTTAAATTTCATATCCATCATGATCCATGTATGGATAATAAAAGAACATCTACTTTGTCACAGAATTCTTGATCTGAGCATAATGGGAATCTAACAAAGGGAAATGGTTCCAATTCCAACTGTTCCCACCATTCCAAGGTTCTGTTTATTTAGGCAAAATGACCCTATTCATGCATGAGGACAGTTATTAGCAAGTTCAAAAGAACCAAAAGTTGTAGAACAAGAATGAGCTACAAACTAACTCACAATATGAGGCTGAATACTGGCATGGGAAGAATTAGGAAAAGAAATAGTTCCCATTAAAATTCCTGTTGTAGAAGCAGATCCTCTAAGACTGTAACATGTTAGCATTACTTGTCTTTTATTACTTCTCGGTCATTGTAGACTCTATTTTTCTGCTCAGTACCAAAATCTTGATATTGTTAAGGCAAACAAGGCGGACAAAAAAACAGAGTTTGGATATCTTCAACACCTGGCTACTGCCTGAACAAGTCTCTGCAGTTTTCTAGGCAAGGTTTTTCCCCGAGAAGTGATTTGCCCTTGCCTTCTTCCTAGAATGAATGTGTGTGACACGGGCCCAAGGTCATCCAATTGACTTTGTGTCTAAGAAGGGACTAGAACTCAAAAGTCACCCAGGTTTTAGCCTGGTACCTTAAATACTGCACCAAGCTGGCTCTCTTGATATAAATATTAGGCTTTTCTTTTCTGCACTGAATTCCACTACAAATGCTATCACGATAGGGATTTTTTAAAAAAAAAGTTGAAAAGATGGACAAGAATCCAAGAGGCTAAGGATAAGTCCAGTCACTGTAGCAGCTTTATTATGATTAGTCAACAATGACATGTTCAAACAAAGAAAGAAAAGGTGAGATGAAAACAATCCATGCTATCTTCACCTAGAATTTCAATGTTGTATCACATTATGTCATATTCATAGCCATCTTTATTCATTATTAAACCTATAGATCAGGGGTAGTCAACCTTGGCTCTTTTATGACTCGTGGACTTCAACTCCCAGAATTCCTGAGCCAGCACAGCTGGCTCAGGAATTCTGGGAGTTGAAGTCCACGAGTCATAAAAGAGCCAAGGTTGACTACCCCTGCTATAGATAATATTGTTCTTCCGATCTATTTAATCACTTTTTTTCTTTAGGGCACTAAAGAGCTGAAATGAAATCATGTATGCGATAAGCATGTAAAATACTTCTATTCCTACAATTATGCAAACCAAAGTACCTTTCATATTTCATTTATGAGCATCACATCGTTTTAATCCAAATGTTATTATTACTTGTTCTGCAGTCTGGCAGTAGCTCATTTTGCCCCATTACTACTGAAGCGCCATAAAAACGGCAGCTGACAACCCTGGCCAGCAGCCCAAATGGATTTCCGCCTTCCTACTCTCTCTGCATAAAAACATGAATAAGCATGATAGTTTCCCCAACTAGTTGCCATAGTGTAACAACTGGTATTTCCTGTTACAAGCACTATGGCTAAAATATGCAAACTGATGTAGTCCTATCCACTAAAAATGTCAGATACAGAAAAACATTTCTTATTAAATTTGATAAGAATATACTCAGTAACTAATGCACATGTTTATACTGGCAGCTTCTTCAATGTTTTATGTTAGATTAATCTTTCATCCCAAGGATCACATTCATCTGTACATAAATTTGTGGGGATAAAGTGTCAGTTGTCGCCAGGACAATCATTCTTTCTCACACTCATGGCTCCCTTGTTATTATCTCCTTTTTTTCTTCTTCTTCACACTCCCTCCTGTCTCCCACTCCCTACTTCTATTGAAGAAGCAGAGTGAATTTCGGGATACAGGAATAGATTAGCTTAGCCTTTATTTCCAAAACATGTAAGAGAATCTAATCAAGTTAACAATATAAATAGTGACAAAAACCTGTTTAGCACAACAGTATATTCACATAAAATGAAATACAAAGGCCAAATAGCAAGACCAGGCAAATTCTCAAGCTAACCTATTTTATTTTATTTTATTACTATTTATTTTATTTATTTATTTAGAACACTGGTATCTACCAACTGGCACCTGAAATGAAAAGTATTAAAAATTTCAGAACCCGAGGATATCTTTTGAGCCAAAAATAAAGGGAGTTCAGGAGTTTTTTTTACATAAGCATCTGCTGTTTTGCCCAAATCCATATCTTCAGAAATGCAATTTAGAATTGCAATCCTAATCTTGTCAAATAGTTGAGAGAAAGCAAGTTAAAAGAAAGCCAAAAACCCTTGCTGTGAGCCATTAGATTTTCCTTTTATCCACCTTAAACGTATGACAATTGAATGATGTATCTACTACACATTTCACTTTTCATTGCTACAAGAATGCTCATATTAGCAGTATCCACAGGGTATTGGTGATAAAAATCAAGATGGTGGCCACAACACCAGGACCAAAGCTCTGCCCTTTTGTACATGCAAGCAGTGTTGATGAATGTACAAAAGCAGTGAGGCTTTGATCATTCTACCACAACCTCTGTCTTGAATTTTTTGACTTCGCTGGAAACCCTGCTGACTCAGATCACATGTGACAAAATTACAGATGTGACAAAAACCACGTCTGTCTTCGTAGGGTTTTTTTTAGAATTTTCTTTGTACTCGCCCATTTATTTCTGTCCAAAACTTGTTATTTGCAAGGATTTTCAAACCAGACAGTTCTTAAATGTCTAAAAGCTTTCTTTATTCCAGACATATTTTTACTTCTCTTTTCCCCAGTTATAAAAGTTCAATATGAATTGTTGCAGTTTCTACCACTGGATTTACAACTTTACTTTTTAGTAATTTTCAATAAATTAGGATGAATTCCTATGTACAAAATAAAAAGTTTTATTTCTCTTTTCAGCTCAAAGCCTACTGTTATGACAGCTCTGCATATTGCAGTACATAGTACCAAGAATGACACCATACTTTCACTTTTATTTTTAATTATTTTCCTTTGATTAAAAACCATGCCATGCTATTCTATGGGAAATATTATTGGCAAAACAAATTCATATAACATTTTATTACACTGCCCAAGCAAAATATGATCCCATCAAAGAATTAGTATCATATTTATCCAAAAGGAAGTTGAGCTTTTTACCCAATAATTATACTTAAAATAAGAGATTGCTTTATATTCAGGAAATAAAAGCAAAGTGGCTAGAATGCAAGCAAGTGGCTAGAACAGAAATACAAAAAGAAGACAAGCACTATGCTATAGTTTTTTTCCATTTAAATATTCTACACAAATGTGTGGCACCCAAGATTGGAGAGATTAAATGGAGACTTATTTCAGTCTGAACGAAATCAAATTTCATTCTGAATGAAAAGTTGTAGAAAACCTAAGTGTAATCAGTCCATATATTTGTTATCCCTGGGACATACTATACAGTGTAAATGGGCAGTCTGTAGTGCTATGTAGGAGAAAACATGGCTTCCGTTTGAAGAAGTAAAACAAAGGAAAAACATCCCTCTTCCCTAATTACTTTCCCAGGGAGTTAAAAACAATAAAAGTGTCAGATCAGCCATAAAAGACAGAAAGCCAAGGAATGATGATAAACGTAGAAGGTATTAGGAGCAGGCATATGCTCTGGGAGCCAAGGAAAGTTTAAGATAAACCTCTTAAAGTGACTCTCTAGAATTTAGAAAGTAACTACGTATGTTCATAGAATGCTGTCTTTGTTCTCTCAGTAAACATTGTCTTTGTAGTACTGCCCCCATTATATCATAGAATCCACTCCCTAGTTGTCCTCACTGACTCATAAGGGACTGTTATAGCCAATTATATCCAATCAATTATTCTGCTATATCAAATCAGATGATCACTTGTCTTAGAAAGAAGAATTACTTGCATTAGAAAAGCATTAAATAAGACAGTATTTCCAGTGTTCCTATTATTTAAAGAAATTCTCACCTTTCTATATTAATTTGAAAATGCTGGCCAGAAAATAAATAGAATTTGAGGTATGACCTTGCACTTAAGAATATATCACTAACTACTGAAATAAGACTGGGAAAGTATTGATACTGTCTTGATTTCTTTTATACTCTGACATATCATGATAAATATGTGCTCACATATACCACCCATTTTTCAACTTCTCAGTTGAATCAATCACATTATTTTGTTCTCACTACATTAAGAGCACCAAGCTGAAGGCTTGACAAAGTAAGACTATATTAGTATGGAAAGAAGTAGCACCTATACTGTAAGCCTTCAAAGTATTAAAAAGCAAAATCAGATCATTTTAATTTGATACAATAAACTTATCTTTCTGTCCTGTGACTTTGAAGAACTGGAGACTGGATTTAGATGGAAGGATATAGTTCTACCAGTGCAAAAGGCTACACTCCAAATAACTAACTATTCAATCCATCCTCTAAGAATGCTATATATAAACTGCATAGAATTACAGAATCCAAATGCGAGTAGATTAATAGATACCACTTTGGTGGAAATGTAACAGGATTCTGTGCGCCTATGGCATATAGCCATGCTGGCCACCTGACCACAGAAAATGTCTTTGGACAATGCTATCTCCATCAGCCAAGAAACAGAGATGAGCACCACACCCTAGACTCGGACATGACTGGACAGGGAAACATTTATATTTAGAGTCACATAGATTAAATAGCCAAAAGGCTATTTAGTTCACTTAGTCTCCACTTCTACTTAGTGGAGGCATCCAAACTAAAGCACCTAAAAAAGAGGAATTTCTATGTCGATATCAACTACTGCCCACCATTGGGTAATTGATTCCAGACAGTTTTTTCTAATGTTGAATCAATCTGCTTTCTTGTAATTTCAATTTATTGTTATGCCTATTTTTTTTATAATAACCTTCCAGGTATTTGAAAAGTCCTATCATATAGGAAATATTCTAGCAGTATCATATAAATAGGAGACGTTCTGGCAGTACTGGAAACATCTATTTTTTTCATACTGAACATTTTTAATCCCTTCAATCTCTTTTCAGAGGATCTAGTTTCAAGTCTCTTGATCATCATCATTGTTCTTCTCTGAATCCTTAAAATACGTTGCTGGACACAATATTCAAGTTAGGGCCTGACAAAAATGGGATAAACTTAAAAAATTATAACCTGGCCTTTGAAAAATTGATTTCATTTGATGTAACCTATAACTGCATTTCCTCTCAATATAGCACATTACTAGCTCAAAGTCGCATCACTCACACAAGTACTATTCCAATATCTTTTTTTTGTAAATACTTTTTACCAATACTAATCTCCCTCACATTATACTTGCGCATTTGATTTTTGTTTTTTAAGTAAGTAACTTTGCACTTACATTTCTTACATTTCATTCTGTGACTTTCAATCCATTTCTTCAACCAGTGAAATTGATATTCTCTTACCAGATCTTTATCAATCTCAGTCCTACTTATTCTGGCCTCCAATTTTTCTAGTGAAATACATGTTTTTGGGTTGGGGACGACTGAATCAAAATTTGAACTGAGTAGTTCTGCTTTTTCTTTATTAATCTGTTAGCATTTTGTCCTCTTTATGCAAAAAGCATGTGGCTAAGCAAAGTGCTTTCATAACCATGAAGTTCAAAACTGAAAGCCTTAGAATAAATTCACTCTCAGCATAAGAAACGTTTTATACAGCTAAAATGTTGACTCTTTGAGTAAGCATTTGTGAATTCATACAAAAGAATTCTGTGATGACACTTAATTCTAGAACTCTTGTATTTGGAACTTAAAATTTAAAAGGAGACAAAAATAGTTATCTAAAATAATTGAAAACATCCAGGCTATTCCAATGCTTAAAAGTTTTCACAGTCAAGAAATTCTTCCTTAGTTTGGATCTCTCTCTGAAAAGCTTCAACCAGTTGATTCTACCCTCTCGAGCTTTGGAGAACCAATCCACAATCACTAATCTGTGACAAACCTTCAAGTATTTAAGGATACTTCTTTTGGCTAAACATACTCAGTGCTTTTAATTGTTTAATAAGATTTAGCCATCAGAAGTCTCTACGGAGGGTAAATATATAATTCCAAGAAAAGACACAGCTCTGTTAAGAAAATGTGGTTATGTGAAAGATTTGGGCCACTAGAAACTCCTAGTATTTACTGTATACTCCATAGATTACAAAGTACTGTATATAGTCAGTATGTTCGCACCATGATCATTAGTTGTGACAAATCCTTCATCTATCATGCAACAGGAGTTTTATCTAAGCTAAATAAACTTTACAGAAATTTATAGTCTATTGAGAAGCATGCTCCATGAGAGTTAATTTAGAAATTTGAAATTATAGTAACAGAGATTGATAAAGTAACACCATATCACCTTAATAGCTAATCTGAANCCTCTATTAGCTGCTGCCACTGGTATCCTTGGGATAAGCAAAGACTGGTGGTGGGATGATGTGGGGAAGGCAAGCTGGCTGGTTAAGCTTACTTGAAAGCCAAGGAGATGGATAGTAGCTCAGGGAGAAAGGGAAATTAAGGTGCTCCAAAGGTCAGCAGGCGGGCCATGCAGAGGAAGAAGAGGAGGAAAGAAGGGGTGAGACCTTACTTGCCCCACAAGATCCCTCTGAATCTTGATTTGATGTTCCAGTATCAGTTCTACCAAACAACAGACAACTCAGAATGATTTGCCAAAACTCTCAAATGTATTTATTTGGGTTTTAAACAAAATATCCCCCCCCCTGTCCATGGACACTATAAAGCACAGGTCAGCAACCCGCGGCTCCAGAGCCGCATGTGGCTCTTTGAGCCTTCTCCTGTGGCTCCCAGCCTCTTCTGCCATTTGCAGAGAGAGAAACAGAGACAGAGAGAGGCACTTGCCCTTCCCCCCCCCCCTCTCTCTCTCTCTCTCTCTCTCTCTGTGTGTGTGTGTGTGTGTGTGTGTGTGTGTAAAAAAGAGAGTGGCCTCACGCTGTTCTCCGATGAGCTGACAAGCTTATTGGGCGGGGCTCCTGCCTTGGCTGCATCTCTGCAGGAAGCAGGAAGGGTAGGAGAGAGCCAGCCCAATAAGAATGTGTGTCAGTTTGTGTGAAGCCAGCTTGCCAGGTGAGCAGAAAATGGGAGAGAGGGAGAGAGGGAGAGGAAAGAGGGAGAGGGAGAGAGAGAAAAAGAGAGGGGGGGTAGAGAAAGAGAGAGAGGGAGAGAGAGAGAGAGAGAACTCATGCACAGCACCCTCCATTTGTTTTTAATTAAATTCTTCAATCAAGCCCTCCCCTCCGGCGCATGCATGCGCGTGTTTTGCGGCTCCCAGTGTTTTCTTTTCTGTGGGAAATGGGTCCAAGTGGCTCTTTGAGTGTTTATGGTTGCCAGCCCCTGCTATAAAGTGTCCATGGAGCATTTCAACTAGTTGAAATTCAACTCCCCAAAGAACTATTTTTATACTTAAGTTCAATTGTATCTGATTCTCGTGACTAGCTGGCCATACTTTCTTAGCAAGATTCTTCAGAAGAGCCCTTGCCTCCTTCCCAGGGTTAAGAATGATTAGCTGGCTCAAGGTCACCTAGAAGGCTTTGTGCGGAACTAGAATTCATGGTCTCCCAGTTTCTAGCCTGATGTCTTCAGCATTACACCATGCAGCATTTATTATTTGTAACTGTCTGCTGCAAATTCCGCATAGGCGTCAGGAAGGGCATCTGGCCAGTAAATGCTCAGCTCCAATCAGTCGCCCACCCCACCCCGAAGTAAGGGATTGCAGGGTCATTAAAAGAAAAAAAAAAAACCTGTAGAGCACTTCGTGAATAAAAAAAAATATGCAGAACAGAGCAACCATTGGACCTAATAATGTCTGAAACATTATGAAACATTTCCTCTCCCGAAAAATTTACACATGTAAATGAATGAACCATCCAGTAATGCTCAGATTGGGGGGAGGGGAGGGAGAGGCAATATTCCAAGAATAAAACCAAAATGTTTTAGAAACAAACTGCTCCATTTTGCACTTCTCTGTGCAACTACTCAATCAAATTGGTTAGGGTAATACAATATCCTAAATAACAAAAATAAAGAGCTCATTATAACTCAGTGCTGTTAATAAACCCAAGAAATGTTATGCTCACTTTGGAATATTTGGAGGATAATGTACAGTATATGGTTGAAATAGAGGTTGAGATGAAATGTACTGCAGAATATTAATATTTAACGCTAAGGATGTTCTCTACAAAACAACTAAGTAGTCTTGTTCCTGACAGGAAGGTTTTTAATTTAAGGCAGACAGAACAAAGCTGCTTCAAAGAACTATTGTTGTTGTCATCATTGGTTAAGGTGAACATTTTTCTTTCTCTCCTAATTTTTTTCCCCCCACTTTTTGAAAAGCGCCAACCCCATTATCCCTTCTAGACTCCAACATGTCTAGTTTTTTCAGGTCTCAAATGTCTTCTTTCTCCGTTTGTCGCTGTTACTTCGTCACTGGACTATTTCCAGTATGTCAAATACTTTGTTAATTTTGGTAACAAAATCAGATTAATTCAATCCTTTATTTTAATAGTCATCTGGTCGTCACTGGTAACAAGAAGTTTTACTTAAACAACAGGTTTGGCAGTACAAGCTGAGTATCATGTCTACAATACAAACAGACGTAGCAGAAATAATACCAAAGCAGTTGAAGGAGGGGCAATCAACAACTATCCCTGCAGGGACAGCTCTAGATGACCAACTCAGGTCACAAAAAGGAAGAAAAGTTTGCTTCCTATGTCTAATTTTCTATTGTTACTGCAAGAAATGGCAACAACAATCTTTTCCTTGTTACACTAGAAAGAGCTCTGTGAATTCCAGAAGTCAGTATTTTTTACCATTTGGTTATATCAATATGTGAAAAATCTTTATTTTATTTGTTTCAAGGCAGCCCACATATCTTCTTCCTCCTATCTTCCCCACACACACAACAATCCTGTGAGATGGGTTGGGCTGAGCAAGAATGACTGGCCTAAAGTCACCCAGCTGGCTGTCATGACTAAGGACTTGAACACACAGTCTCCTGCTTTCTGACCTGATGCCTTAACCATTAGACCAAACTGTCTCTCCTTTTATTATCTCTTTATTAGGAATATATGCTAAAA
Source organism: Protobothrops mucrosquamatus (assembly GCF_001527695.2). Taxonomy (NCBI): domain Eukaryota; kingdom Metazoa; phylum Chordata; class Lepidosauria; order Squamata; family Viperidae; genus Protobothrops; species Protobothrops mucrosquamatus. Next base: position 1,464,041 of record NW_015386615.1, on the reverse strand, counting down.
TTTGTAATTCGTGAAAATGTATCTTCAACATTTAAAAAGTTCTAGATCAGTACGCATAAAGTCAGTTTCACAAACCCATCCATGCTTATTTGTTATTCAGCACTTATTATTATTTTTGGGTTTTTTTTTCAAGTGAGTGGATGGAAGAGATAATGAATGTCTGTGTATATGTGTTTCACGGGATGTAACATCTCTCTTAAAACCTTGAACTGAATGTTCAGAAATCAGTCTCACTGAGTTCAAAGAGAATTATAAGGATAGTTTATGAATGCAGTAATGAGGGAGATATAAGTTTATATACAATTAAAGCATATTAGTTTATGTCAGTGATGGCGAACCTTTTAGAGACCGAGTGCCCAAACTGCAACCGAAAACCCACTTATGCATCGTTGGGTGCTGGGTGGGCGTGGCCCATTGGGTGGGCGTGGCTGCAGTGGTAACAGCAGACTGGGTGGGACTAAAAAGTTCAATCAATCAATTCCAACTTTGCAAGATCTTTTTTTTCCTGCGAGAAGTTGAAATTGACTGATTGATTGAACCTTTTTTTTTTTTTTTGCACACGGCGGCGGAGGCCTAAAGCGAAAAAGTTTTATAAAACCCAGCTGAAGGCCTAGGACTGGGGCGACGGCACGCGTGCCCACAGAAAGGGCTCTGAGTGCCGCCTCTGGCACCCGTGCCATAGGTTCGCCACCACTGGTTTATATGCTTTATTTATAGAGCATTTTAATGTTTCTGGATTATTTCAAGAACAATTTTAGCAGATAGCTAATATTTATAAAACAATGTTGTTTTCTACATGTTCTGTATCTGCAACACAAATAATTTTCTCTAAAAACTAAGGATTAAATCTCTACCATCCTAAGTAGGCCCACAGACTTACTGGATTAATTTACAAAAGAAACCCATCTTTCTAATTTAGAAAAAATGGATTACACTATAGACGTAACTTATAAGTAAAGGAAATATAAATTTGGGGTAGATTTCATATGGAGAAACTACACTGTCCCTCAAAATGTTTAATAATGGATAGGAACAACTACTTGGAGGTTGTAAATAGTACTACGAAAAAGACAACAATCTGAACCTATAATGCACACATATCAAACTCGCGACGTCACATATCGGGATTGTTTTGCCATTGCCGGCAATGGAGTGGGCGCGGCTTCCACGTGACGCATCCGGCCCGCGGGCAGACAGTTTGACACCCCTGCTATAATGACTAGCTTGGTATACTGTTTTAGGAAAAGTGCTCAAACTGGGTTAAGTATTTTTCATATTTTACAGTTATTATTATTATTTAGCTTTAAGATAGCTGTCCACTCCAGTGGACTATGATTTCTATTATTATCTTCTCTTATTTTTATGACCTGGCTATTAGAAGTTAAAACCAAAGCCATTCAAGTCTCTCCTTCCACATAAAGAGGGGAGGGGCACTTCAAAGAAATGGAGAATAAAGCAAACCCCTGTATTTTGCTCTGTTGCAGTGTGCTAAAATCCAGTCTCAAAGTTATTACAATTAGATTCATCCTTGTATTTTGATAACAAGGATTCAGAAAGGAAACCTTATTGGCTCTGATGGCTCCCCTGTTTTATGTGGCTTTAAATCTTACTTATATACATCTAAAGCAAAAAAAATCATATATTTAACAACTACATATTAATATGAAAATTTATACTTGAATTTGCAACACACATTCTTAATTTATGATATTCCTGCTGGGAATGTTGTAAGATACTTTAACACAGTATAGACTTTTATTTTCTTATGTTCAAGAAATATTTTCCAGTTCCATTTATAGTTGCAGCAACTTTAGACACCTCTTCTTAAAAACAAATTTTAGATTTTGACCACCTTCATATCTGCGAACGCCCCAATTGTGTTTGGTCTAGTGGTTAAGGCAGTGGGCTAAAAAGCAAGAAGTCCTGCCTTCACCATGAAAGCCAGTCTTGGGCCAGTCATTATTTCTCACCACAACCCACATCATAGGGTTATTGCTGTGGGAAAATATGAGGAGGGAGTTATGTTGAATAAATTCACATCCTTGAGTTATTTGTAAAAAAAAAAAATAGTAATAAAGGCAGGACATAAATAACTAAAAAAATTAAAAATAATGAATCAAGTAAGAGCTAAGCAATTCCTAGTGACTTACAATGTCAAGATCTTGGAAAATGATAAAATCATTCTGTGGCTGTACTGGTTCAGACCACACCAGAATACTGTATCCAGTTCTTGTCTCAATACAAAACTGGAGGAACTGGAAAAAAGGGCAGAGAAGAGCAACAAAGATGGTAAAGGTCTTGGAGGCTAAATCCTAGAAAAAACAGTTTGTAGGATTTAGGTATATTTAGCCTAAAGAAGTTAAGACTTAAGGGAGACATAATAGCAATCTTCTAATGCATGAACAGAGGTCACAGGACAGAGCGATGGATTAATTTTTCCAGAACACTGGAAGATAAGACAAGAATCAATGGGTGAAAGTTTTACAGTAAGAGATCTAAAGTTGAAACAAGGAAGAATTTCCTAACTATGAGAGTTACTAATCAATGAAATAGCCTAGTCATTGGTGTTCCAAAGAGTTGGCTTAGATTTAGAAGGTCTCCAGGGTCTCTTCTAATCCTATAATTCTATGATAACCATAGTGTAGGAGAAAAACAACTTGGCAAACTGTTTATCTGAAAAACCAGTCATTATAAATATAAATATACATAATATAAATCTAGGTCTCTCAGGAAAATAGTGTGAGAAAATTATATTAAATCCTATTAGCTTTTGGAACAGTACAACACTTTCAGTACAAATAGATTAAATTTCTATAATATTCAATATCCTTTGTAGATATTGAGCTGGCTCAGGATTTCTGGGAGTTGAAGTCCACGAGTCATAAAAGAGCCAAGGTTGCCTACCCTTGGTCTAGACCAATTATGGGTAGACTTTAGAAACACTATTTACTTATTAGATTTATATCCAACCTTTTCTCCAAAAAGCTTGAACAACATTCAAGGACATCTTTCATTTTACCCTACATGGGATCTGTGTTTTACTTTAAAATCTCAAGAATTATCCACTGATTCTGTAAATTTGCAGTTTAAAAATTCTGAAATACAGCATTCATTTTCTGAGCAAAATTCATTCACCACACAAAAAGCAACTACATGTTGCTTACCTCAAGCCTTTTCCATTTTTAATGTAATGGTAGATGCGGTCATTTTGCAACAATCATTGTTAAATAGTTAGGAATCAGAAATCCTTACTGATTTATAAAGTAGCCAGACATATGCTGTATTGTATATCTGATATACTTGCTAATAACAGCCTATAGAAGAAGCACTGCTGTACAATTATGTGCTGCTTTTCTTCACAAAGAATCTTCCCATCCCATTTCCTGGTTAAATTCAGAATTTTTATTGGAAGAGGGATTTCAGCATTTAAGGAGATTACAAAAGTTTAAGTTGAAAAATGGAATTTTTAACTTTTAATATATTACAGAATTTATAATAAATTGTTAAAGATTATGTGATTATAGGGGGAAAAAACCCAGCCATGGAAACTTAAAATGAGATTTCAAAGAGATTTTAAATTTATTTCTAAAAGCATTTTGCAAAATAAAAAAATGGCGGCAGCAAAACGTGGCTGAACTGAAAGTTTTATATGAATTTCCACAGAATGAATTGAGTGGGCGAGACAATGTTTCAAATGAAGCTGGATAAAAAAAATAACATGGTGAAGTTTACAGTTAAAGTATTAGGAAAAAACAGAGATAAAAACAGCATGTCGAGATAATTATTAAAATGCTTTACATGAACACATACAGATTAGGAATCTATATGAATACTGTTCTAAATGCAATGGCAATTTTTCCAATTATTTCCCAGCAGTGAGATTCAGATATAGATAATAATTTAAGTATTTAAATATAAATCAGGATGATATTTTAAAAGTCCTTTATGCTCTCTGTATTCAAGATTAATATATATGGAACACTGAAGGAATGAAGCATAAAGAAAAAGAAAAAAAATCCTTTGGCGAAAGAAAATATGAACAAAAGGTTAAAGAAGAATTGATGTAGTATATACAACCTGCAAAAAGCTTTGTAATAAGCACAAAGATTGAACTGGATGCAGTTATTATTAGTGAATGCACAGAATAGATCACTGTTTTTCTTTACAACAGTGATGGTCTAAGTAAGAAAAATCTAGCAATTTGACAGAAGTGACACTGGCAAATAGGTCAAAAGACAGAGAATCAATTCAACCTGAAGTGAAAGCTCCACAAGAAAAGAAAATCCAATGTGTTGATAAGCTGGTAAGGCGGTAAAGAATGGGGGAGGGAGGTTGGAGGTAACACACAGTCTGAACAATTGATGCTATGTTTTAAGTCAGCACTCATCAAGAATTTGTTAAAGATAACTAACTAGGCCATTGCTATTTTTCAGTAATCTCAGAACAGAGTTATGGAGGTGAACAAAACCAAAATCCCATCTAATGGCTCATTATCTACTGCTGCCACATGGCATGACTATTTACAGAACTGCAAAATCCAAAACCACAGAATGCACCATCTCATTACAGAAGAACATGAACACTATGTCATGGATACTAATGCAAGCAGTTTGTTTCAGAAAAATCACACAAATGATAGCAAAACAAAGGCCAAAATACTTCAACAGGCATTTTGACAAAGAAGAAATAAAAGACAAGTACGGTACATTTGGCACCAAACTCAAAAACTACTGACTAGTTCTCATTTGTTTGTGTATTAAAATAAGAGGCTTAAATTAGAAAGAAGGAATAGAGTATGATCTACCACAATGGCTTGACTTCATTTTCAGAGATGATTTGATTTCTCCCTCCTCACATATCTCCATTCAAATAAGAATCAATAAATAGATCAGAAGACAAGGTAATAATCATAATGGTGGTTCATTATAGGTCTAAACCCCCAAAATTTGGCATGTGGAATATATATTATATGTAGTTTCCAACTACAGCCAAATATGTAAAGTGTTCTTATGTAATAAAGTACCAGTCCCATGTTTGGACTGAAGTTTCTCTCTACAACCTCTGAAGAAAGAATAAATGAAAAATGAGAGAGATGGGAAATAGAACACTGACAAACTGCTTTTTATTTAGACAGGCACTGAAAAACAGAGAAAGTAGCCTGAAACTAATTACCTATGCCTATCATTGGAGAAAGAAAATTTCCCATAGCTCAGTAAAACATTGTGTTACACTACAAAAATACCTGGAAGACTCAGAGAACATACCTACAAAGGAAATTATTTCACCGGAGATTACTCCTCCTGGAAAGGTTTTTAGTGTCTTTCTAAAAATTTGTGCCCATAAATACTAATCCAAATTAAAAATAAGTATGTGCAAAATATTTGTTCTGAACTTTTCCAAATGTTACATTTCATAACCATACTGATGAGTGAGAAATGTTTTGAACACAAAATGGACAGTTTTCAGTATTTTGAAATTGGAACAACTCTACTTCCAGCAAGAAAATGTTTATGATTGGGGGATTCATATGTTCAATTTCAACAAATTCCATCCTCATAATGAATCAAAATAAAGCCATGAATGCCCCCCCAACAATCACACACAAATGAATCAAATCAATGTTATGACTTCTATCTTTATTCTGTGTGGAATAACTATTACAAAAATTATACACACAGAGATTGTTATTAGGATTCCTGAGTTCTTAAGTGCACATAAAAGATAAACAACTGGACATTGGAAGAAAGCAATATGATACAGGAACTGAAATATTTTACCTGGATCTAAGTTATCCTCACTGGGATACAGCTGTAACCTACTGATTAGACACTTTTGCAAAGATTAAATGGTCATATCACACCAGACATATTGAACTTAAAAGAACTGTAGGATATCGATGAGAGACAGATTTGGAAGTAGATTCGCCCAGTTGAAGAAAAGAGAGTTATGAATTAATGTTTCATCATCATCATCATTTTTAGACTTGCAGAAATGATACCAAATCAAGTATTAGGTCATTATTAGACCACCATGTAAAAAAACAAACTAGGAGCAGAAGACTGGGAAGGAGAAAAACAAAAGACACTCTCCTTATCCTGAAGCATATTCAAAATAAGGCATTTCAAACAAGAGGCTTTCCATGGAGCAAAAGGATGTTCTATGATTCCACACCCAGAGGAAAACAAATGCAGAACAAGCGAGCAACAGGCCAATAAAAGTTCAGATTCTGGTTCAACGAAGGACAAAGAACCGAGCAGAGACAAGAATACCAAAAGCCAACACCGGAAGACGGGGAGGATGCTGAACCAAGCAGACAGCTGTCATCTTTCTCTTATTAATTATTAGATTTAAAAACAAAAAAAAACAAACCAAAGGCTCTGCAGGGCAAATGTTCTTTAACTGTGTCGTGTGTTTTTTTCTGCTTCCTTTTTTTGTGTGTGTGTCACACCGTTTATGTATCTCAAGCAGTGCCTAACCTTTATCAAATAAAACCCAAGGTATCCGGCCGCGGTAGCAACCCGACCCCCGCATCCTGGGTTCGATTCCGGATTGCAACCAAGGGAAGCGGCCGAGAGCAGAGAACCAAAGGCGGAAGGAAAGAAGGAGAGCGGGGCTAAGGAAGGCGATGGCGATTCCGGGAAGTCCGGGGCACTTTTTCCAAAACAATTTAGTTTTAGGTCGCGGTAAGTTACTGCAGCCCGCAGGAAGGAGGCGGGAATAAAGAGAGAAATCTGGATAAACAAAACCAGCCAAGGGGGCAGCCTCGGCCGGGGACGTGAAACCGAGGTGCCTTTTGCCCCGAGAAGACAGAAGAAGCGCAGGGGGGAGACTGGAAAAGGGATGCCAGGGGAGTAACCGGGCTTTGGGGACGGGGGTGGAGATCTGTCGAGAGAGCCAGGAGACCCCCACTCTCCCGCGCTTACCTGAGAGGCGGCGCTCCCGCAGCAGCCCATGGCGGGCTCGGGGCTAGGTCTCTGCCGCGAGCTCCAGGCATCCAAGCGCCGCGGTCTCCCGGTCGCCCGCCCGGCCCCAGGGCAACGGCGGCAGCGAGGCGACGGGAGAGGAAGGGAGGGGGACGAGGAAAGGGCTGCTCGAGTCGCCGGCGGGGCCGCTCGTGCGCTCAGAGCACCGCTCCCGGTCCGCAGCGGCGCCTCAACCCCCTTCGCTGAGGCGGCGACGGCGGCAGCGGCGAACGGCTCCTTGTCCCTTCACCCCTCCACCCGCATCCCAACGGCAGCGCCGCGCGGCGCCTCCGAGGGCGGGGCTAGCGATGGGGCGGAATCTCAGCGGCCGGCTGGGTGAGATTCCGCTTCGCTCGGCTCCACCAACCAGGCTGCCGCGCGACCTAGAAACAAACCCGGAACGACGCTGCCGGCGTCCGCAGAGGAAAGCCGAGCAGAATTAGGAGGGGCGCCAGGACGACGCCGACCTGCCCGCCGAAATTACTGCGGTTCAGGCGAAGGAACTCGCTGGCGCCTCCGTCAGGGAAAGCTTCCACGGTGGCTGGCCCCCTTCTTTAAAAGAGCCCGACCCGCTTCCGGTTTGTATTTCGTTGGTAGTACCTCTCTTTTGTGCTTCCCTTTCTTACCTCCCCCGTCGTGGAGAAGGTTAGAGCGAAGTAATTAGTGCATAAACTTAGAAACTTTAATTATTTAAACTGCAACCGTATCGCCGTTTATCAACAAGTAAATCGCAGGCAAATCAATAGGATTTACTTCTGAGTAGATAGCCAGGGTTTGTTCTGCTGATCGTTGTTATTCGTTCAAATCCCCGAGTGACCTTGGGCACTTTCCTTTTCCTGTCCTTCATAAAGATCTGCATGTTTTGATGATATGATGACCTTTTATATCACCCTTGTTGCTACTCGGAAAAGCTGAAGATAACCGAACAAGAATAGCTGCACGTACACAAGTATATAGCAAAATACAGCAATTCGTCCAGTGACCAGGTTTGGAAAAGAGAGTTACTGTTTCTGGTAAATTAACACAGTAGGTGTTTTACATGTATTACATACCATGTTTCCTTTCATTTTGGAAAGAATGTTCTGATTAAGAAGAGGAAGATGACGATGAGGATTAAACTTGTATGCCTGACTCTAGATGAATGGGTCGCTCACAACGAAGAATTTACAATAAAATAAAGATAAGCTAGTATTAATATTATTAAATGAAATATTGCCAAGAAAAGGACTGAAGGTATAGCAAGATGACAGAGACTCTCTTATAGAAATAACATCTAGTATGTGACTGAGAGACCAATAGGGCGAGATAGAAATGAAGTAAAGCATAAATGGGAAGAACTTGTATGCACTTCATTTGCATGCACAATTCAGTTGCAATAAGAGAATTGTGTAAAGATTTCCTGGAAAAGAAACAGTTTTGGAATGACAAGATTCAAAAAAGGAAAAAAAAGGATCGCTACAATCACATAAGTACAGGTAGGTAGATAGGTAGGTAGGTAGATGCTTATGAATAACCCAATTTGAATAAAGTAGGTTTTTTTTCTGAATTCATAGGTCTGTATTAACATAGGTGAGCAGCTAGAACAGTGCTGTAGAACCTATGGTCCTCCAGTGGTTGTACAATATCCGAGTATAATGGGAGTTGTAGCTCAGCAACATTCAGAGGTGAGTTTTTCACTCCTGAATTAGCATCTCTCAGACCTGTTCTCAAATATGTACGCCTCAGTATTGGTCACTCTTACAGTTATACTGCTGTAAGATGAATGCTTTGTAACAATAGAATTATACTTCTCCGTTTCATTTCCTTTTTCTGCTTTTTCATATAATCAAGTTTCCTCAGAACTGGAATATTTTAGAGAAATGCTAAGTTCCATATAGCAACTGAAAAAGGTTCAAAATACTGTAGCTTGTTAGCAAGGCATACCAAAGCAGCTATTCTATATTGAATGAACTAGCTCAGAAATGAATAGAAAGATCTAAAGGTCATCCAAGTAAAAACAAAACTTTTAAAGAATAAATACTTTTCAGCACCAAAATCTGGGCTTTTAGTCCTATGGCATAGGTATTTAAGGTGTAAGCAGGCGGAAGTCCTTGTTGTAGTGGACTTGGGTGAGTATGGGACATAACAGATTTATCTGAGGTAAGATGTACGGCCAATACATTTTATAAATAAATAAGCAAGCAAGCTATAATCACCTTTCATGATGTCCAAGCAACAAATAAGCTATGCAGAGGTGCTTCATACCAGTAATGTGTCATGATTTTTGAACACAGGCCTATTGATCAGAAAACCCAAAGGTGTGCTGCCCCGCTCACTCACAGACAAACCTAACTGTGGTTTAATGAGTTTATTAATATTCCCCAGCAATTCCCTTCATCAAAACCCAGAGCTGTCCCAATTAAGTTCAGCCATGAGCAGACCCAAGATTATTCCACAGAGCAATGGTCAAATAATGCACAAAGCACTTGAAAGTTTCTCAAATCAAATAACTCCACCAGGCAAACTTAAATCCACAGAGTACTCAGGAGGCAAGAAAAGTCCAGAGTTTCCAAGGCATGATTTAATTCCAAACATGGTGTCAGTCCAGAGTGAGACAGGAATCACAACAACCGGAAAATACACAGCTAGGAACCAAACGTTCCCAGCAATGCCTCCATCTGTCTGCTGTGATAAATAACCAGCTTCTAGTGCAGCCCATCAAGATGGGCAGGGCCTTCTTGTCTCAAGTAGTCTGGTTGACCTTCTCTGCTCCTGCCTTTTTTCTGCCCTATGTGTTCTCGGATCAGGTGCAGAAGGCAGTTCCTCCCCCTCTTCACTGGCCATTTGCAAAGAGAAGCTTTCCCCAGCTGGAGCCTCAGCCAAATCCCTTCCGGATGGCCATTCACAGCCATCAATCAACTCAGTTTCTGCCATGCCAGAAATCGGCTCTTCCTCCCCCGAGCTGACATCTAAGGAGGTATCTGGGGAGTTGTCCAAGGGAGTCATCACAAAATGACAGGAAGTATAGCAAACCTGCTACCAGTCCGTCACTTTTCTGTAAGACTGGTAAACCTCTGGCTAAATATGGCGTTAAAGCAGAAAATATGGCACCACAGCACTCCTTCTTTGTGCTTACCTAGGATGGTTCTCTGTATGACTAACGCGGGGTATGCAAGTGAAAGGAGCTATCACGTTACCTGTGCATAGCAGCTGAAAGTCTTGAACTATTCATTGCTAGCAGGACAGTGTCTCACCTGAATAGGAACCATTTTACTGGTGTTTCAAAACATCGGCATTTTCATATACACAAGGAGCTGACAGAAGGCCCGAGACATGCTTTGTAAAACAAAGTGCACTCGGTCTTTTTGTGAGAAGTTTTTTTTTTGGGGGGGGCAGCAATCCAAGACAAAATGGCCATGAAGATAAGTGGCCAGTGATGGGTGGAGTGGAGGCTTTATCAGAATGAAATGAAGTGCTGGAAATGATCTCAGAGCTCCTCTTATGTCAGCAGAAGTTGCAAACATTTTCAGTGTGAAGTTCGAGATTAACCATGGAGTAGGCCGGGGGTGTGTTGAGGATGATGTACATTCATGACCTCCTCGCAGTCTTCACACCAAAGTAAAGATGATGTATGGATAAGCTCTGTTTCTATATTTCTTGCTTCTAGTGGTCAATTTACAAGCTGTATGTCGATGGTTGCGTACAAATTTGAACTCCATTAATAGCCATTTGTTCTACAGGTAGTCCTCAGCTTACAACAGTTCACTTAGTGACTATTTGAACTTACAACGGCACGTGACTATGGTTGTTTTTCTCACAACCATAGTCACGTGATTTACATTTGGATGCTTGGCAACTGACTCACGTTTCTGACGGCTACAGTGTCCCAGGGATTATGTGATCCCCTTCTGACAAAGTCAATAAGGAAACCAGATTCACTTAACAACCATGTTAGTAATTTAAGAACTGCAGTGATTCACTTTCGAACTGTGGCAAGAAAAGTCGTAAAATGGGGGCAAAACTCACTTAACAAATTTCTCACTTAGCAACATAAATTTTGCGCTCAATTGTGGTCGTAGGTTGAGGACTACCTGTACTTAGAAGATTCGCCCCGGATCTGCATTTTGAGGGCAATTAAATTGCATTTAAGGTGGAAGTTTGTTGAGACCTGGCTTTTCCCTCAGACACTGGGCCAGGATGGGAGGGGAGCCTAGCATTGTTTAGTGCTTTTCTTGAGAGGGTAATATAGTAGCACTGGTGATGGGTTAAGAGTTTTAATCCTGTATTTTTATGGTCTATTTGTAAGCTGCCTAGGGTAGTTTTATATAATGCAGGCTGCCATGTAAAATTTGCAAACAAATAAATCCATCAACATTAATTCAGGGGCTGTCAAACCACTCGTCATTAGAAGATTGCTGTATTCTTTCTGTTTGGCTATAGGGAAGCTACCTCAAAGAGTGCTGTGAAGAAGAGCATTTATGACAAGTCAGAAGACTTACAACCGTGCATATTTTCTCAGAAATGAGTTCCCCTGTATTTCCTGGGGCTTTTTTCCTTAGTAAATATATTTATGACTGCAGCTTTAAATCTTATTTTGTTCCCATGCTGGGATTTCATATTCATAAAATAATGAAGTCAGATCTGTAGTTCTATCACCTTCAAGGCTCCTGTGAATTCCCAGCTAGGGTGAAAGAAAGAGCATCTGCTAATGCCTGGAAGCATGCTTCTAAGCCAGGATACTGCTCCACTTCTCACGGAAAAGATTAGCTTTGAACACTAATCAACCCAGCCCTGTTTTTTCAAAACATCAGTAGGATTCGCAACAGCAGGCAAACAACACTCCCTTTTCTCTTGGATCTCCTCCAGTTTCTGCAGAGCTAGATCCCTCCTGTCTGCTACTTGCATGACTCAGAATGTGTTTAATGGCCTATGAAAGTCCAGCCAGTCTAGAATACAAGTCAGTGCATCTCATTTTAAGTCCGCATAGTCAAACATATCAGCAATAGGCATACAGTATTCAGAACCAGATTGGCTATTATTATTATAGCCATTCTATAAATACAGGGTTAGTTGGGAGTGCTGTATAGGAATGCCAGATGATAAGATGATTGGTTCGCTTCACAGTCATCTTAAATAGAACAGATTTGCATATGATGGATGAATCATGGAGAAAAAGGCTTTGGTGCTAACAGCAAATCGCTCCACCTCTCCAGAATTAGCTCTAGCACCTTGTTGCAACATTGCTAGCAAAAACAAGTTCTGACTTTTTAAAACATACCTGCTTGCACTGCAAATAACATGGTAAATTTAAGGTAAGCAAAGCGCCTTGCCTTCTGTATCGGAGGCAAGAGGAGGCAGCTCTCATTCTCATTTTATGAAATGTGCTCGAAAACACTTATTTCAAACATATATTTAACATGCTTGAAAATATTGCCTCCTTGCTTTTGTTTTCCCTAATCATGTCAACCTGAACAAGCCAAGTTCATTTGTTTCTGGGAGTTTTTTTCTAACAAAAAACAATTCAGACAAATATTTAGTGCGGAGATGATATAGGAAGCCAATGAAACCAAAACTTGGAAAGATGATAAACTTCCACGCATTAAGTTTGATCGGTATTGTGCAGAATAGGAGGGAGAAAATATCTCCCTCCTGTGTCTTCAACCACTGCCCAGCTATTTTTAATCTAGAAGAAAGAAGAGAAATGGGAAACAGTGGGTGGAAAGCCAAGACAAAAAAGCTTTCTCACATATTTGTGCCTATATCCTAATTGAGAACCTGAAGATTTACGTAACTACATAACACAAACCGGCTTGTTTTAAATGGATAGTTCTCCCTAAAGCTCTCATTTATAAATTGAAAATAGGAGCACTTTTGCTTTTCAAACAATGGAGATATGTAGGCTCAGATATTAAGGCTCAGATATGTAATCATATTAAGAGTTAGTTGAACAGATCCAAGTGGCAAAAAAGAAAGGGCGTAACTCGGTTTTGCAATATAATTAGAACCAGTTCTTCTTAATGTAATAATTTACCTAGCACTCCATATTTATTTATTTTATTTATTTATTTATAATTTGATTTGTATCCCGCCCTTCTCCTCACCGGACTCAGGGCGGCTAACAGCCTTATAAAACAACATTACAACAAATATCAATATTAAAACCAAATTAAAAGAAAATATTTGTAAAGGCCTAGTCATTAAAATTACCCTTAAAATTACCCTTAAAAACCCCACTAAAATTCCCTAGGCCAATCCCGCTTGTTGGAAAAGCCATGTCTTTAGGGCGCGGCGGAAGGAGGGGAGATCCGGG
>NW_015386615.1:1385472-1450518 GCF_001527695.2 Protobothrops mucrosquamatus | reverse complement strand
TGCAGCTCGCGCAGCAGCGGTGTTACATGGGAGCGACGAGTCCCTCCCAACACCGCCCACGCGGCCGCATTCTGGACCAGTTGGAGCCTCCGGGTGCTCCTCAAGGGGAGCCCCATGTAGAGAGCATTACAGTAGTCCAGGCGGGAGGTGACGAGGGCATGAGTGACTGTGCGCAGGGCGTCCCGGTCCAGAAAAGGCCGCAACTGGTGAATTGGGCGTACCTGATAAAACGTCCCCCTGGTCACGGCCGACAACTGGTCTTCCAGCGTCAGCCGCGAATCCAGGAGGACCCCCAGATTGCGCACCCTCTCCAAGGGGGCCAGAATTTCGCCCCCTATAGTCAGCGGAGTCAGCTGACTATGCCGCGGCGCCCACAGCCACTCAGTCTTGGAAGGGTTGAGCCTGAGTCTGTTCCTCCCCATCCAGACCCTTACGGCCTCCAGGCAACGGGTCATCACGTCAAGGGCATCGTTGGGGTGGCCTGGGGTGGAGATGTACAGCTCAGTATCATCAGCGTACTGATGATATCAAAAGTCATCAGTACGCTGTACAGTATCAAAAGTCATCAGTACGCTGTACAGTATCAAAAGTCATCAGTACGCTGTACAGTATCAAAAGTCATCAGCTGAGTATCATCAGCGTACTGATGATATCAAAAGTCAATTTCACCACCAAGGATACTTAATAAATCCGGATGGCTCAAGGCTTTTCAGCAGGAGATTTGGCCTCACCTTTTCAAGGCAAGACCTCACCAATGGAATATATCAAAACATAAACAAAGCTGGACTGTTTCAGAACATTATGACTTCAGGCATGACAAAGTTGGCCCAAGAGTACTTCTCCATGCTTGGCTTTCTAAATATTTGCACTGGTTAATACATTGTGCTATTTTGAAGAAATAAGTTGTCCTTCTGTTTTACTTATATCGCGGCAGTCAAAAATATGAAGAGAGATACAGAGCATCTTTATTACCAAAGGTTGCACCAAATATAGAACTGCAGGAAAGTGTTCAAAAAGTGAGTGGCACAGTGGTTCACATGTGATTACAGCTGGTGCTCTTTTTATTATGAATGGGAAAATGGGATCAATAAAGCAACAAGTTATAAATCTTTTGTGAGAGCTTCAGAAAAAATATATAAAAAGTGCTTTTCTGACATTATCTCCTGGTAGGTGTTCCTGTATCTTACTTGAAACTTGTTTGATACTCCCTCCTATTACAATGTTTCCGAATATGTAAGTCTTATAACAGTTAAATACCGAAGTTCTCCTCAATACCACTTGACTTCTTCCAAGATGCTTTCGTTTCGGTTACTGGTATCGTTTCTCGGGTGTTTGGTTACTCATCTGATGTCTCCTGGGATCTCTCCAGATAAGAAGAGGAAGGGAGATTGCCTACATGTGCTCCGGATGACTGCTCCCCGTGAGATCATAGAACAGTGCTTTTCTGTGGGTTTGAGTGGTAGGAGACAATAAGATAAACCATTTTGCTCACAACTGCAATGGAGATTTTTAAAGGAGCCTAAGCTTGCAAAGCTCACTTTCTAATCACTTTAGGAAATTGCCCATTAACTATTTATAAGCTATTAGAGACTTTCAGAATGACAAATTTAAAAACATCAGGAGAGTCTGCCTTTAATCCTGAACAAAATAAAACTTTAATTATAAATTTAAGAGTTGTGGTGGCGCAGTGGTTAGAATGCAATATTACAGACTAACTCTGTCAACTACCAGGAATTCGATCCTGACTGGCTCAAGGTTGACTTCCAAGTCGGTAAAATGAAGACCCAAATTGTTGGGGGCATATGCTGACTCTGTAAACTGCTTAGAAAAGGCAGTAAAGCTTTATGAACCAGTATATAAATCTAAGTGCTATTGCTAAGAATTTAAACAACCTGTAATAAACAGGAAAAAGCTAAATAAGATTTTGATCTTAGAAAGTTATAGATGGACTAGGTCCAGATAAAATTAGAATATTGAAACTCTTACAATAATATTTCAGAATTAATTACAAAGAGTAAATGGGAGATAGATCCTGCTTTAGTTTTTACAAGACACAGCATAGATACATAATTTCATAATTTCAAAAACTAGACAATAAGGGGGACTAAAGATTTTAGGCAGAAGAAAGATATATAGGCCTTCCAGATGGTTATGATGATAAAAATACTGAATTTTTGAAGAATGGAATCAGAAAATAATGGCAACATTGTCAACAAAATCAGTAATGATGTCTACCTCTGTGGATGGACTATGTCCAAAAGATGTTCTTGTCAAATGTAGAAGAAATTTTATCTGACAAGATAGAGATGGTATTGAACATGGATTTATATCTGACAGGCCAAGAGAATGATAAAAAAGGATGTTTCACTGGATCTACAAAAAAAAAAAGGCTGAGGTTTTAAAATTTAAAAAGGAAATATAAATGACAAACCAAGAGAGTGACCTGGATAATTTTTTTCTAACGGATATACAAAGGAGGTTTGTTAAAGCCTTTAAGAACTCTGTATAATGGGACAAAGAAGAAAAGAGAAATAAAATCCTATGACAATATTCATATGTCTTGGATTTATTTTAATTTGAGATCAACCTGTAGCAGGCATAGCCAACAAAGTCTTTTAATGCTTACTTCAATTTGGGATTGGATCTCAGCAGATTAGATGCTTAGGCTATGATAGCTATTGAAGTACGGCAAAATGAGAAGGTGTGATCTGAGCCCAGAGCACAGCAATTATTTCCAGACAACCTTTATTCATTACTCATCCCACAGACTTACTATAAATGATCTGAAAAGTATACATGATCTACATGTTACAATTAGCTCAGTTAAAGCTATAATGAGAGCATTTTTTTCATGAGAGCATGAAAAGGCGACACCTGACACCCAATACATCACCGCTGTGTGAAGCACAATAGACTCAGGTATCCAAGTATCACAATGTTTGCTAGGTTCTATTAACTAAAGTACCTAGCAAAATCAAGTAACAATAAGACAACCTTTATACTAGCTGTGTCCCAGCAAGATCTTTCACTGTTTGCCTGCTAGTTATAAGCAAGAATTCTTTGATGCTGAAAACCAGCCAACCAAATTCTACCCATGTAGAAAAATCTAATGGATATAAAAAGTGCAAATGTGCATAGAAAAACAAAGCCAGTGTTCCAGGTCAAGATTCAGATAGGTTCTATCAATTAATCAACAATGCTTGTGATAGATAGATAGATAGATAGATAGATAGATAGATAGATAGATAGATAGATAGATAGATAGATAGATAGATAGACACACCCATACATACACATACACACAAACCTATCTATCTATACACACACACACACACACACACAGGTATTTCTCGACTTACAACAGTTCATTTAGTAACCATTCAAAGTTACTATGGCACTGAAAAAAGTAACTTGACCATTTTTCACACTTACAACATTTGTAAAATCCCCATGATCATGTGATCAAAATTCGGACACTTGGCAACTGACTCGTATTTATGAGGGTTGCGGTGTCCTGGTGTCATGTGATCAGCTTTTGTGACCTTTTGACAAGCAAAGTCAATGGGGAAGCCAAATTCACTTTAACAATTGTGTTAGTAACTTAACAACTGCAGTGATTTACTTAATAACTGTGACAAGAAAGATCATACAACGGGGCAAAATTCACTTAACAAATGTTTCACTTAGCAACAGAAATTTTGGGTTCAATTGTCATAAGTTGAAGACTATCTATACATACATACATACATACATACATACATACATACATACATACATATATATATACCTATGCATATGTATATACATAAACATATATATTCTTATATGTTCCCGTTTCTTCTTTGTCAGGGTGTTGACTGATTTACAGCATTCTTTCCATTGATGGATTGGTAGAAGCATTCCTGATTGGACTGAAATTGGAGACTCTGCCTGTAGTTTGCGATTTGAGCCTCATATCTTCTGATTTTTCTTGGCTATAGCAGTTATTTGCCCCCAACCGCGTCAAGATGAGGGATTATTATTATTATTTACTTGCATTTGCTTAATTTACTCAGTATTAATTTTGCAACTAGAAAAATACATTTGTTTTTGCTCCGCAAGAAAAGTTTCTTGTAATCTAAATGAGATGCCGCAAATGGAGCACAATCTTTCTTGCCCAGACAGTATCATCATAATACATTATTAGCCACTGTGATCTTCTGTCATTCCACTCCAGGAGAATTATGGCTGTGGCACTGGATGGGCACGCAAGCCTAAAGGCTGAGTGCAGCTTGCTACAAATCTCTTACTAAGCTCTTGCAATAAATCTCAGGGACAAAAGTCTTTTAAAAAAGGGATGACACTAAAGGGAACCGTCATTTGTTTTCTTAGGGAACAAGCAGTTGTGAAGGGACACCATGTACCACTTGACGTTCTTAACATCATAGAAAATGACATTTATCACACCAAATCCAGCAATCTCAACAGAGGGCAGTGTGGAGGAAAAATAATATTTAACCTCTTTACCCAGAGTTTTGTGAAATAATAAGTGGCTTCCCTTGATGAAGTCACTTCTCTGTTTGTTACTTACACTGAAAGCTCAAGTGATTTATATGGAGAGCTTCACATAGACACTCCCTTTAAAAGAATTAATTCTCAAGATGCAACAATCCTCAACTCCGTATGTTTTTTTTTTATATTTATCAGACAAGAGCCAAGATTTTTGTCTGATAACCTGGCAAAATTTGTGACTTTTGTCTGATGAATTTAAAAAAAGGATTTTCAAATTATGTTTACAGGAAGCCAGTCAGATGTTCCATGGTGGAAAGAGAATGAATGATATTTGAGCTATCTTGTATTTGATCTCAAGGGTGCCTCACTGAACATAATTTATTCTGATGAGGAGCAACTCTCCAATAACAGGAGCAGTGATTTTTCCCAGCTAAATTACTCAACGTTCTTTGTAAAGATAGTCTTCTATTTACAACCACAGTTGAGCCCAAAATACCTATGACTCCCAGCTAAAACCACTCCAATACACAATCAATATTCTACAGTCCAACTTGGAAAAGACAATACTCTTCCTCATCTTGTAGGTGGCGGCTTTTGCATCCTTTTAAATCAGGGGTCTCCAACCTATGGGCTGCGGCCCTCTTGGCCAGCGACCGTGGAAATGGCTGGCCGGTGCGCACATGTGTGTGCATGCACTCCCCCCACTCGTACTAGCACCCGCGGCCTGTTTGCGCATGCACACGGGTGTGAATGGGGCCACTAGCGCTGGGCGGGTGTGCACGGCCTGTTTGCAACTGCGCAAATAGGGCCATTAGTGCCTGACAGCTGGTGCCCATTACTTCTGCTGTGGCCCTTTGTCTGTGAGGCCAGCACCACTGGGGCCGGGAGGCCAAAGACACGACTCCAGGACAGGGAGGAGCCAATGATGAAGACGAGGCTCTGGGAGGCGTCAGAACAGTTTTCAGCAGTGCTGCTGCAGCTGGGCCTCAGATACCTGCTTATTTTGAGGCTTCAGCTTCTGGATTCTGTTTTGGCAGCCATGATTCTCAGGAGACATCTGATGGTGTGTAAGGTCTTTGCCCCAAAGTTCCTCTTCAAAGCGGTGGGCTTTGCGGTGAGCTGCGTCTTTCTCCTCCTGGGCTTTGGTCTCATGAGGCACATGGTTCAAGCAGGTCATCCTTGCGCAGTCCAGATAGCGCAGCAGTGCAAAGGAGTCGGTCGAGTCAGTGCTTGCAATGAGGAGACCTGATCTGCCCTCGAGAGATGCTCTCTGCTTCCTCTCTCTGCCAAGGACAGGGACTTTGGGAGCAGCAGAAAGGAGGGACTCTTGGTTGCACCATATGAATGGCGGGGAGTTGCAATGGAACGTCCCTTGGCAAGAATTGCCAAGGAATGGGAAGAAATACCAGATGAAACCAAAGAGAACTTTAGGTCCCTGCACGCTGGGTGCCTGGGGTACACAGACATCGTGTGGGGAATGACTGGGTGGCAGTTCTTTCTTTCTTTCTATTTCTGGAGGACTCAGCAACTACCTCGGGAGGAGTGTATGCAGCAGACTGGCTTGGCAGCAGTTTGGCAGCCCTGGGCAATTCGTCCCAGGCCTGGATGGTACAGAACAGTGTTCTGGGGAGGGAAACTCCAGCAGGGCCAAGCGGTGGGCAAGGCGCGTCGCTGGTGCTTCGCTTGGCTCAGGGACTCTGAGACACAAGGCCAGGCTTGAAGGCTGAATGGCCAAGTATTTGAAGATAATATTAGAATAGAATAGAGCTGGAACGGACCTTGGAGGTCTTCTAATCCAGCCCACTGCTCAAGTAGGAGGACCTATACCATCTCAGACAGGTGATTGTCCAGTCTCTTTTTAAAAACTTCCAGCGATGGAGCGCCCATGATTTCTGGGGGTAAGCTGTTCCACTGGTTGATTGTCCTCACTGTCAGGAAGTTTCTCCTTAATTCCAGGTTGCTTCTCTCTTTGATCAGCTTCCAACCGTTGTTTCACGTCCTTCCCTCTGGTGCTTTGGTGAACAACCTGACCCCCTCTTCATTGCTGCTATCAAGTTGGGATGCTAGATTCTAGGTTCCAGGTTTTGGCTTTGGCTTTTTGAAATAAAAATACGGATTTGCATGCATGCGTGCGCGCGCACCAATTTAGAAGCTGCTCTTCTTTCCTCTGGGCTGCGAGGCTGGAAAGGTTGGAGACCTCTGTTTTAAATTGTTACTAACCATTGGTAACAGACTATATCTCAATGCAGAGATAGGAACAAAACCCCATAGCAGACTCTGATACCAAATTTGATCCTGTATCCATCCTGATGGCCTAGTTCAAAGTGTAACTATGGTGCCAACAACTTCAGGAGGACACACAAATATTCATCCTCCTATATAGTTTAGGACGTTATCTGTTCATAACATCATCTTTTATTGGGCAAGTCAATTTGTAAACACAAAATTACAGACATTAATAACATTAGAAATGACAATATCTAGAAATCAATGGGATGTAGAAATATACATATATAGAAAGTTATGTCTCTAGAGAATGACCAAATTGGTGTGGTTGGGAGGAAGAAACGAACATCTTTGGAGATTGGAAGTTTTATAATATATATATATATATCTAGACTTTCTACCTCTGACCATAAGTATTATATGAGAAAAGATGTAGAAAACTGATTAGCTCACCAAATAGCTGAAATAAATTACAACATTCTTTAAATTCATTCCATTTTCCTTTAATTATATATAATTTAAGCCTTTTCAGTAGAGCACATAGTTTCATCCATGTCAAAAGTTATGGCTGTTGTAACAATCCCCTCCGCAGCTCAAACTTTTACAGACATCCACAACAAACCTGCCCAAGGGAAACACATTCATTGTCACGTAGGCATAGAGACACATTACTCCAACTCACTTCCTTTCTTGGAATGCAGAAATGTTTTTGTTCCTCTAAAAATTAAAAAAAATAATGTTGGTCAAGACTGAAAAGTGGCGTCAAGCATCTTGAATCTTAGATTAAAGTTGAAATTTCCAGGAAAAAAGGCAGTCTGGGTAAAAGAAAGCAAGGGGTCTTTGCTGTAGAAAAAGTGATGTAAATTCTAGCCAGTATTTGCATCAGATTGCCTCCTTTATTCTGCGTGATGCTAAACCATCTGATTTTTTTGTATTATTGGTTCTCTGCACAATAACAATTAAACTTAGTATATACCATCCCACAGTGCTTTACAGCCCTCTCTAAGTAGTTTACAGAATCAGCATATTGCCCTCAATAATCTGGGTCCTTATTTTACCAGCCTGGAAAGGATGGAATTCTGAGTCAAACCTGAGCAAGTCAGAATCAAACTCCAGGCTGTGGGCAGAGTTTTCCTGCAATACTGCATTCCAGCCACTGCGCCATCAGGGCTCCTAACTGGTGAATTTCAACTTTTACCTTTTCTTCAGGCTGAGCAGGAACATATTGATTTTATTATAATCTTTCAGTAGTCTGTTTATTAAACTATATTCCTTTGGGGAG
Organism: Protobothrops mucrosquamatus; assembly: GCF_001527695.2. Lineage (NCBI taxonomy): Eukaryota > Metazoa > Chordata > Lepidosauria > Squamata > Viperidae > Protobothrops > Protobothrops mucrosquamatus. The sequence continues at coordinate 1,442,519 of NW_015386615.1, read as the reverse complement.
ACCAGCATCATTTGTGGTTTGCCTGGAACACTATATTTTCTTTCATATTTTTCAGGACTTGTCTATTTTATTGTTTTATCTACTGCATTTGTAACATGCTTGATTTTCCTGTGAGATGGTTTTATCTCACACAGGCGATGGGGGGGAAAGATGAAATCTCTAGTCATCCACCTAAATCAGGGGTCCCCAACCCCTGGTCCGTGGACCAATACCGGGCCACGGCATGCCAGCAACTGGTCCGCACAAACAAGGAAAGCCCCATCCACAGGATGCAAGCAGCATGTAAAACCAAGCCCCCTCCGGTCCACAGAAAAACCTCTCTCTACGTAACCGGTCCCTGATGCCCAAAAGATTTGGGACCTCTGACCTAAATGCTCATTCGGTATTAAATAGTACTACATTATTTAAATTCTGTGCTTTTGATCTTTTTATTGCCAGAAAGGCAATGAGGTTGTGAGAATCCAAACTCTTTCATGCACCAATACAGGGAGTGGATGGCAAATGACTCAATTCTAGGACATAACTACTGACGGTGGCTCCTGCCAAGCTATCACAACTCAAAAAAGCAGGACAAGAATGTGAAGGCTGCTGGAATGGAGTGTTTGAGATCTTCAGCCTTCTATTGATTCACCTGTTTCCACTTCAATGACTTTTACTTGTTTAGCCATCAACTCCAAAGCAGACCTGTATTTCTAATTTTACCATTCCCCCTTCCTATTTTTTTCTCCTTCTAAACTACAACATCTCATAAACACTAATAAACCTTGGAGCTATAAATCTCATGCAATAAGGGAATTACTATTCTTTGAGAGGCTAGAAGATTCGTTGTTGGGTTTACTGCATAGGGCAAGTAGGAATATATATTACAGTATAACTTAATTTATGAGCAGAATCTAAGTAATTTTTATAGCTCCCACTCTTTAAAGCAGCCCTGCTTATTCCTAGCCCTTCCCTTTCTCCTCCATCACAAACGGTATGGAAGTAGAAATATCTCTTGTAAGAATTGATATCATTCATGTTACTGAGCTGATGGAATTCATGAAATGTTATATGATAATAAAATTGATTAGTTGATGGTACCACGGGAGTGGTTGTTCTTTTTACTCTCATCACGAATCAGAACAACTGTGTACCAGGGATAACTGTGATTTATCTAGAAAGAAAAAGATTGAACTTCCTGCCCCAAAACTTATTTTCATGATTAAAATCTCTCTTATTTAACTGTATTTAGGATTAAATTTCAAAGTAGCTGCCACAGTGGCTATTATAAGCCATCCTAGTAATGGCTTAATTGCAGGCCTTGATTTATAGCACCATCACCCATTCCTGTTTTTTGCTAGAGAGGTGGAAGAAAACGACTATTGCACAAATATTTAATTAAAGAGCCTGAAAAATAAAACATTTACCTCATGGTTCATTAATCTGACAAAGGAAGCCCTACTAGGTAATAAACAGGTAAAAAGAAATTACTTTAGGAAGAAAGTCAGAGAATGTTTCAAACGCCTTAACCAAATGTGCCTCTAATTTTCCTCTGTGCAGACTTTTTTTATTGAGACTTATGGACAACGAATTAGAAAAGACTCATGGTAGATTGATCTTTTTAAAATATGGTAACTGTAGTAAGACTATTTGTATGTACAGTGATGGAAGAACAATGAAATCCTCACAGTCGAGAGATGGATTGTGAATATGCCAGAATTTGTGGAAATGGCACAACTGACTTATTTGATCAGAGAGAAAATAACAAATTTCTTAAAAGATTGGAAACCTTAGCTTAGATGGACTTTTTGCTGAAAGAAGAAAGAGATGATATGATGATTTATAGATCTGAAAATTAAAACACCGGACTGAAGGATTTTGTATAACATCTAAGAGGGAGAAGGGACATTAAGATTGTAATTATCTCTTGAAAACAAGGTTGGAAGTCATTTATATTTTTTCTTCAATTTCTTTTTTATTTTTTGCATTTTCTTGTTTCTTTTCAATTTGTGTTTTATTCTAGGGGGGAATAAAATCTGTAATAAGTACAATTTTTAAACAGTAATTTCTCCTCTGTGTTTCTCTAAAAGAACTGACATTAAACCATGTGATACCTCAGGTCTGTCATCTGAGCATGCTTTGGGATGCCATATAAATTCTTCCAAACGGTCTAACACATTATTTCCCCCCTTTAGAAAGAATAAATCCTGGAAATTTCTGTGATTTTCTTTTTTGTCTTTTGCTGGCTCTGTCTTTTGCTTAAATGTAAAAGAAACAGATGGGAGAAACTGCAGTTGCCTGCTTGATCATTGCTGGGGGATGTACTCAGTCTCCATCATCTTCTGGGGGTGCTAATGCATCCATATTTCTCTTTTTGCTCTGCCTAGAGCAGTTGACAATCCATCCCGACAACCATGAACATCACCATCTTTCAGCTAACTTATTTCACAATAGACAAGCAGAAAAATCTCACTACTGAGCCTATGATGATATCACCTTGTTTTAGGGTTTGCTCTTCATTTTCCTCACTGCTCTCACTGGGCACAGTGTTTGGAGAATCAGCCAGTGTCTCACCGTACCCAGCGGAACCAGTCGATCTGAACTTCTCCCACAGAGACAAACAGATGCCTCTGAAACTATCCTTTCAGTTTTGGGAAAGGAGGAGATTTGCATGTCATCTAGTTTGGACTAAAGGGAGAGAATAAGGAAAGACACGTGATCCAGTTTTGTAGTTGCCTCTTGGGTAACTCGTGAGGCCTATCAGTGTCGTGCTGCAACAAAAGTTTCCTGCTGGTGCTTCCAAACGCCGCTTAATCATTGTTTCAAGGTTTCAAATGTTGCATTGTAGTTCTTGAGTTGAGAATGATGTCAGCCTTAAGAAAATTGATATGAATAACAACATCTATGTCCCAAGAAACCATAACCATGAAATTTTCCTACCTTAGCCTGGGCTTTGATTTGACTCCCTCTCTCCAGCCATGTAAAGCTTTGTGATAATATTCCAATATTCACAATAATGTGTCCATGTTTCATTAGCCATCACACTAAGGTGAAGGAATTCTTCACTTTTGTTCTCATAGCACAGGGGTCTTCAAACTTTGCCCTTTTATGACTTGTGGACTTCAACTTCCAGAATTCCTCAGCCAGGCATGCCTGGCTGAGGAATTCTGGGAGTTGAAGTCCACAAGTCATAAAAGGGCCAAGTTTGAAGACCCCTGTCATAGTATGACAAGAAGTAAAGACAACCCTTAAAGTTTTCCTCTCCTCCAACAGCATGTGAGGAATCCATTGTGCCCAAAACTACAATGTTAAATAATATCAATAATGTGACTCACACATTTCCATGAATGTGTGACAGTAATTTCCCTTTGAGTGATCCACTGATCATCCTTAATCAGTTCATGATCTTTCTTATGGGAAATTTGTTGGTTGCTGACACAGGCCACCCTCTTAATGAAGATACAATATTTCCTGGTTCACCATCTTTAGATTTTGAGGCCCAGCAATACACTAGTACTCATCTCAATAAAGTTAATACCATAGAAAATTTGGATTTGGTAGTGAATTTTATTTATTTACTTAACTATTTATTCAATTTCTATAGCCGCCCAACTCAACCAAGTTACTCTGGGCGGCTTACAAATTTAAATTGGAGAGACTCCTTCAGTATTAGAAATTCAATCATAGCAGACTTCTTAAATCACACTAAGGAGTACTCATTGTAAATTTCCATTTCACAAATAATAGCGACACCGTCTTTTACAAGTAGCACCAGGATCATTTAAGAAATGAAATTTTATTACATGATGACTGTCTCAAGAAAGAGAGTACCATGGAGTTTTTCCTGATTTAACTTAGAAAATTATTTTTAAAATAATTATTAATTTGAGGCATTTTCTTTCTTTTGGTATCCCATTTTCATAGATTTTCCCCAATACATACTATTTTGACCATCTACAACAGACATGTCAATGACGCCGTGCAACATATCGGGACTGTTTTGCCATTGCCGGCAATGGGGTGGCCGCGGCTTCCGCGTGACGTGTCCGGCCCGCGGGCTGGCAGTTTGACACCCCTGATCTACAAGATGTTGTCAAGGATTTGTAATACAAGTAGCTTCATCACTCTTAAAAGTAAACCCCATGCTACAAAGCTGGCCTATAAGTAGTCAAGCATATGCAACCCTAATAATTAGAGCTTAATTTATTACGACATCTCATTTTATAATGTAATTTTTCCACAACTGGTGAAATAAAGGATTTGTAATTACTGCTTGAATTTGTCCTTTGTGAAATATTTGTACATAGTGTTCCCTCTACTTTTAACAAGCTGCTGTTGCTGCTCGTAGGTCTGCCAAGTTGCAGTGAGAAAATTGCTCTTTCATTCACTGATAAATGAAGATGAAACAGCTGGTCTCTTCACCCACTCAGATTTCTTCCAGCCTTTTAATTCCTTCCTTTATAGAGTCTTCGTCACTTTCTCTTCTTTTTTTTTTCTTTTGAAACCATGTTGATCCTTTGAGGGGAAACCATCCATGTCTCCCATCATACAATATCTATATCGGGGCTAGACACAATGCCACAAAAAAAAAATGAAAGGGTTGTGTTTCCTTATTTCCTCATCATCCAAAACTCTTCACTAGGCTACAGAAAGTACAGGCAAAAATACAGTAAAGCTAGTTGACTCACAGGCATTAGATGTTAAAGTTGATCTCAAGATGAAGATTGCACCAATTGAATGAAGTAACAGTCAATATGACCTATAAAGTGGCTTGCTTTGTTTTTGCTTGGTGAGCTCAGCCCATAGTTTACAAGCCATGGTTATTAGGGATAATAGATAATCTTAGCATGCCTAAAACTTTCTCTTTCTTGGGAATGTGTCCTGTTATGTTACATCCTTTACACATACTGTAGTCAAAATTGATTCTGGGCTTTGTTCCACACATTCCCTGGACAGGTCCACAGTGACACCCAAATTTAAATGATGTATTGATTAAGGTATAGTTATTAAAAGTGGGATATCCAGTCTAAACACCAATTAAATCAATTTCATCCATGAGGGATTCAGCAAAATTCATTTATCATATTGGGGGACTATGATACAATAAAGTTTTGAGAATCTTTGTATCAAGCCAACATGTGGTTTACTTGGTTCAGAGCTTCATCTGTTCTATGAATGCAGTCAATTATTCTTTATTCGACAAACTATAGCTAAATAAGCACAATGTATGAATTTGACCGATTTGGGGTTACTTCTGAATAGCTACTCTATGGGATGCTGCTGCTGTCATTCCAATCAACTGATGGAGAAAGATAAAACAGGTAATCCTCAACTTAATGACCATAATTGAGCCCCAAATGTATGTTGCTAAGGGAGTATATGTTAAGTGAGTTTTGCCCCATTTTATGACTTTTCTTGCTACATTTGTTAAGTGCATCTCTGCAGTTGTTAAATTACTAACACGGTTATTAAGTGAACACGGTTTCCCCATTGACTTTGTTTGTCAGAAGGCTGCAAAAGGTGATGACATGGCCCTGGGACACTGTGACCGTCGTAAATGTGAATCAGTTGTCCAGCATCCAATGGATGCTGCATTGGTCATAAGTGTGAAAAATGGCCACAAGTCACTTTTTTCAGTGCCGTTGTAACTTCAGTCACTAAGTGAACTAATGTAAGTCGAGGACTATCTGTACATAACTTTGCCTTGGAGTGTACCTCTTTCATTTTTAAAGGAATGGATCACTTTATATTTGGTACAAATGGGTATAGTGCCTCTTGCACAGTCCTCCTGATTGATGTTTTAAAGCAGGGGTAGTCAACCTTGGCTCTTTTATGACTCATGGACTTCAACTCCCAGAATTCCTGAGCCAGCTAAGCTGGCTCAGGAATTCTGGGAATTGAAGTCCACGAGTCATAAAAGAGCCAAGGTTGACTACCCCTGTTTTAAAGAGTCAGATACTTTGAAGCTGTACTGCAGATTGGCAGTTCAAGGAACTCCCGGCTGAATGGTAGAAACACTTTTGTGTTCTATCCACTGTCTGGAAAGCAGCCAGGGTTGTAATTGCAGAAACAAATCATTTTAACCTAGTCACTCTGGTTTCCAGAAAGATTCCCCCCAAATGTTATAACGTTCTCCGTGTCCTTGTAAAGTGGGCACAGCTGTGCCCTCTACACTTACCGTATGTGCTTGGTCTCCCCTAGGAGCCTCATAAAATCCCAGCAGAAGACAATGCAACAGAAATGTATTTGCCGCACAACTGGAGTAAACAAAAAGGAGACAAACATAATTTCCTATCAGCTGCAGATGATGCATCTTTCATCTCATGTGTGGGTTGGATGACTTCATTGGCACTTTAACAAATTGCCAGATCAGTTGAGCAAGCGAGAGAAACTTTCATGAACAAGATGCTCTTTCTGGCAAATTCTTTGTGGCAGCCCCTGAGAGATTGGAACACTGCTATCATGTCCCCCTCGTCCTTCTCTTCATTAGACTAGACCAGGGGTGTCAAACTCAATTTCATTGAGGGCCGCATCAGCATTGCGATTGCCCTCAGGGGGGTGGGGGGATGGCCAGGGTGGGTGCAGCCTACTGGGTGGGTGTGGATGGAGTGAGTGTGGCCTACCGAGTGGGCGTGGCCAGCTCTACATCATTCACGTCAAGGGTGCCTGTGGGGGCTTGGGCAAAGTCGAGGGCAAAGTCAGAGGGAGACCCATTCCCTCTCCATGGGAGGAGACCCGGCTTTGTATCTAAAGCTTCCTTAGCAATAGGATGGGAGACCCACAGGATAGACCAGGAGGAGGGGGCAAGGGGATAGTGAAAGGGCAGCAGGGCAGGACTAAGGCAGGACTTCCCTCAGACCCTCCCTCTCCTTCTTTCCTTCTTTCCTTCCTTCCTTCCTTCCTTCCTAAGTACAGAGTGGTGGGAAAATATTTGAGATGAGGGAGGGAGAAAAACAGTCAAGAAACGCAGTTGGGAGGTGTCACCCTTCGTGAGGAATGAAGAAATGCACCATTGCCTGGAAGTGGCCAACACATGGCCCTCACCTACTTCCACTTGATTTTTCATTGCATTTTGGAACTTGATATTGCAATGTGATTGTGTGATGCAAATGTCTCAGCAAATATGGAGCCAGTCACCTTAGTATTAATATCCATCAGATTGATGAATGCTTCTTCAGAAGCTAACCTGGAAGATAAAGTAGTGTTGGTTGTGAGGGTCCTATAGAAGCTTAACAAGGAATCTATTCTGAATTCCTAGGATCATTCTTTTCACCTAGAAATAGATAGTATCTTATTTGATAATCTTTGTAGTCCCCCCCACCCACCCCTTTGGACTAAATGGCCAATGATTGTGTTCATGTAATGCATGGAACAATTCAGCCAATCATGCATTAGTTAATATATTGTCTACGTCTGGCCAGTGCAGGCCATTTATAGTTGAGGATATCATGCAAATGTATGCATTAAGTTAAACGAGTTACCTCTGTTCAATTAATTCTAGGCATATGTTGGGAACACAGCCAATATTCAGCAGTTACAAACTGTGAATGTATAGTAATTTAGTAAAGAGTTTGATCCTGTGCTAATTTAATCTGTTTTTTTAATCTGGTGAAGATGATGCCCATTTATCTTCATTCCTTAATGACTGAGGTCCTTAATGACTGAGTCTGCCATCTTTCTGAATGTTATCCTGTCTCTTTAAGAACTGCCAAAAACATACACTTGAGAGATGAAGCTTTCCTTTCTACTTATCTTAGTAATAAAAAACTCTGCTGGCTAAATTTCCATTTGCTGTTTCTAGCAAAAAAAAAAAAATATCTCAGTAAAAGAGAGGGAAAGAAATCTTGGCAATAATGGCAAGAGAAGCCCTATTCAGGAGCTGAAAAGAATATCTGAATCATCTTAACAGTAATGGAGTTTATTCCAAATTATTCTCTTCTATAATTTATAAAGTCTGAGCAGAATCAACAGAGCAGTTAAGATCAAGGTTGCTGAATAAGCTATCTTTCTTCAGTGGGTTTAATGATAGCTTGATGTGCAGAAGTCAGGCAGAGGTTTCCATAGTGAGGATCTAATCGTAACTAATTACAGATATATCTTCACCAAATGGATATTCAAAAGCAAACCGAAAAGTTGTCAATCTAGATTAGGGGTGTCAAACTCAATTTTATTGAGGGCTGCATCAGCATTGCGGTTGCCCTTGGGGGGCCGGGTGGGTGTGGCCAGGGTGGGTGTGGCCTACTGGGTGGGTGTGGATGTGGCCTACTGGGTGGGCGTGGCCAGCTCTACATCGTTCGCGTCAATGGTGTCTGTGGGGGCCTGGGCAGGAGTGGGACAGATCTGAGGGTCTCTGGCAGAAGGGGGTGGTACCAGGGCAAGTGCCAAGGCATGGTCCACTGGAGGAGCCTCACTGTTCCTCTCAGGCCATGGGGGGGGGCTGGATGGTGGTGCAGGCTGCCCGGAGCCCTGGGCAGCAGAGGTCAAACGCCCAGCCTGGCCCTCGAGCACCCGTGGCACCAAGCCCAGCCCCATTTCCCCAAGGGGGCACCCAGCTGCACTTACCTCCTCCTCAAGGCTGCTGCTGCTGTCCTTGCTCTCCTTAGCCAGATTGTTCATGATGGGTACGAGGGCAAAGTCAGAGGGAGACCCATTCCCTCTCCATGGGAGGAGACCCAGCTTTGTATCTAAAGCTTCCTTAGCAATAGGATGGGAGACCCCCAGGATAGGCCAGAAGGAAGGGGCAAGGGGATGGTGAAAGGGCAGCAGGGCAGAACTAAGGCAGGACTTCCCTCAGACCCTCCCTCTCCTTTACTTCTTTCCTTCCTTCCTTCCTTCCTAAGTACAGAGTGGTGGGAAAATATTTGAGATGAGGGAGGGAGAAAAACAGGCAAGAAACACAGCTGGGAAAGTGTCACCCTTCATGAGGAATGAAGAAATGCACCATCGCCTGGAAGTGGCCAACACATGGCCCTCACCTACTTCTCATATCTGGCTTGGTGGGCTCTGGGGGAAGGGATGCCACGAGCAGTGTGAGAGTCAATGTTACCTGCGCAATGCCACCCAGTCCCCAGCCTGCCGGATTCGGCAGGCAGCGAGGCACTTTTCTCACAGCACCGAGAGGTTGAGCTGGGCAGTGTGAAGCTCGCCAGCTTTGTACCTTGCTGCCTGCTGAAACTGGGCAGGCTGGGGGACTAGGTAGCATTGCACTTCTCATCAGATTCAAGCCACCTGGCTCAGCCTCTCGGCGCTGTGAGGAGAACGCCCCGCTGCCTGCCGAAACCCCTCCCTGGAGCCCATCAAGCCGGATATGTGAAGTAGGCCAGGGCCATTTGCTGGCCACTTCCAGGTGATGGTGCATTTCTTCATTCCTCACAAAGGGTGACACGTCCCCAGCATGCACCCAGGGGGCGGGGACAACGCGGCAGGGGCTGGTTCCTCGCTGTTTCCAGACGGCCTTGTGGAGCTAAGACTGAATGCGTTTCAGTATAGATGGCCATCACAAACTTGTACATTGGCTCCCTCCTGGCCAGCCTGGGCCAGGGCCAAGGCAGCAGGGGCCGTTCTCTCACTGTTTCCAGGATGGCTTCGCGGACCACATGAAACCACTTCGCGGGCCGCATCCGGCCCCCGGGCCTTGTGTTTGACGTGTCTGATCTAGATAATCGTGTTATCAGAAATGCTGTCATTATTTTTAAAATCCACATTTATGAGCTGAAGATCTGCTGACTAAGAACATAACACTGAAAGTTGGAAGATGTGATTCTATGTTCATTTTGCATCCATCGGAACATCTCCCGATGTACCCTTGCATGTATCAGATCAGACGTTCTATCGAAGGCCTTCACCACGCTGCATTATTTGTTCTTGAGAAACATCAAAGGGCAAAACTCCAAGTACTGTACTGTAGATCTTTTGCCAAAGCATCACTCTCATTCTTTTCATTCATTCATTTCTGACATGAGTCCAGGGGAACAAAAATAACGCCAGGCACGTCCAGCATTCTGCTTAAGAATGCATGAGTCAGAGATCTTTGGGAGGATTCAAAAAAAAGAAAAAGAAAAAAGTTGGAACAAGTATCTACAATGTGACAACATCAAGCCCACATCTGACATGATTATAACTTTGGATGTCGCTGCATATTATTTCTTCCTACCTCTTTCACTTCGAGCTGAAGCAACTCAGATAATCCACATTTGCTTTCCTAAACCAGAAAACAAAAATCCTGCCGCTGCTGCTGCTGCTTGCAGAATAGTTAACACTAATAAGAGAATGTAAATGCTCTAAAACAGTGGTTCTCAACCTGTGGGTCGGGACCCCATTTGGGGTCGATCGACCATTTCATGGGGGTCGCCAAGCAAGGCTGTCCACCATTTTTTTTGTCCGCCATTTTTTCCCCCCTTTTCTGGCGGGTGCCTTACCTCCCTTGGGCTGGGCCAGCTGGTGGTCGGCCTGCTCCATCTCTGCCGCTTGCCAGCTACACCTCGGCCGGCGCAGGGGGCGGAACCACGCATGCGCGGCGCTCCCGGGCAGGGAAAGTCCTCGACTTACGACCGGTTGGGTAGTCCTCGACTTACAACCGGTTTAGTCCTCGACGTACGACTGGTTTAGTCCTCGACTTACAACCGGTTTAGTCCTCGACTTACGACCGGTTGGGGTCACGGCATTAAAAAGGTTGAGAACTACTGCTCTAAAAAGAGATCTAATATATAGCAGCATGGAGCTTATGATGGTAGATGAAGAAAGGTGGTAAAGTAACTACCGCTAAGGGAGAGTATTGCTGGAGGTGTGCAAAATAGAATAATGTAACAATTCCTGACTAAGGAATGATCTGAAACGTTGGGGTTTAAGGTAACGTTGGATTTATACAGATAAAAAGATAAACCTCCATTTTTTTTTACTTCTCTCAAAATCATCCCTTCATACACTTCCAGACGCATAGCTAAGAAAGCCAGACTCCTCCTCGTCTCCCCAATTTCTGAAATTTTAACTCTGGCCTCTGGTTTTATCGGCCTACAACATCATGGCTAGACAACCTGTAGCCCCAACTGAAAATTAATTTTGAACCCCTTCTGAAGACTGCACTCCATATGGACACAATTCAACTGGTTCCACATCCTTTTGATAAGAAGCAATCAAAATATGTAGTGTATCCCCCAAAACCGGTTTAACGTTGTTGTTTTTAAAACAAAAACAAAAAGGGCAACCCAGATCACTCACCTCCCCAACTCAGAAGAAATGGGAAATTGACAGCTTAGCTCACTAGTTATCATCTGTCTCCCTGTAGCCTTCAATTCCTCGTATGCATGTCCATATCAGAAGTGTACTTGGCCCTAACGTAGCCAAAAGCATTGTTCAAGCTCCCAGCTAATCAAGTGAATTATTTCATTTGGCACTGGAGATCATGTTTATTAGTGGTTTGTTAGGGTGTAGAGCTGCTCAGAGCAGGAGTGCAGGGATATATGTTTGGGGATCAGCCTTATTGGCTCAGTCATAGTAAAATGTTTGCAATGGCTACCGTTCTTGAGCCATAATAAACATTTAGCTCTAGGGGTGTTGCATTGAGTCTCTGGGAAAACATTAGCCAAATTCTCGTCTGCTTTAGGGAAACCTAATAGATGAGTATCATGAACAGCTAGGAAGGCACATAAATTAGGAAGTGAGGCAACACTTTTATTGTCCGTCTCAAACCAGATATGGCCTGACACTTGGCAACTGACTCGTATTTATGAGGCTTGCAGAGTCCTGGGGCCACATGATCACCTGTTGCGACATGATGATGAGCAAAGTCAAGGGGGGAAGCCAGATTCACTTAACAACTGTGTTATTAATTTAACAACTGCAAACAACTGATTCACAGTGATAACTACTGTGGCGAGAAATGCCGTAAAATAGGGCAAATTCACTTAACAGCTGGATCGCTAAGCAGCAGAAATTTTGGGCTCAATTGCGATCGTAAGTCGAGGACTACCTATAGTAGCAGGGACAGTACATTTCCTGCCATTGTACTTGTTTTGTTGAGATTCATAGCACTGCACTAATTCAGCAGTGGTATAAACCCTCTGTCCCCAAATACCCTCAGATTCAAATGAAGTAATGTACAGTAGGAATGTTTCCAGTAGAAATGAAAATGTATATGTGGCTTTTAACTGTGTGCTAAAAAGCAAATGCTTGAGAATTTGTCAATGAAACTACAGTACTGGAATCAATTTTCCCAGATTCACCATTTGGTTCCAGAAATCTCAATCCATCGGTGTGGCTTTTCCCCAAATCATTTTTTTTTCTCCAGCCAAAAATATCAGATGGTAAAGTAGACATTTTTCAAATAGACTTATTTTTGTGTGGCGTGATTTACATTAGTGACAAATATTAATTCAGAGCCCTGATAAATAAGGATAGTTTCATCACAGCCAGGAAAACAGTTTACCAATTTTGTTCACATTTGTGTTGAGAAAAGCTCTTATTTTGTTAAAAGTGCCAAGAATTGCCTTCTGCTGTGTTAGGTGGGAGGGCTCTAAAAGTGTAATATCATTTTCTATTTAGATGCTGTAAAAGAACATTGGATCATTGATCCTAGTAACCAGTCAGTAAACAATAACACTCATACAGTGGCAAGATTAGGGTTTGATTGACAACAAATATGGATCACAAATATGGCATTCAAGCTGTTGGTTGCAAGTTGGACACTTAGGCCAGTTTTGCACCACATTTTGGTCACATTGCAAAAAAAAATGTTGAGACTGGAAAAAATACAACGAGGAGTAACTAAGATGATTAAAGGTCTGGAGACTAAAACATATGAAGAACGGTTGCAGGATTTGGCTTTGGCTAATCTAGAGAAGAGGACTGGGGGAGGGGGACATGATAGTAGTATTCCAGTATTTGAGAGGCTGCCACAAAGAGGAGGGGGTCAACTTGTTTTCCAAAGCACCAGAGGGCAGGACAAGAAACAATGGATGAAAGCTAATCAAGCAGAGAAGCAACCTGGAATTAAAGAGAAACTTCCTAACAGTGAGAACAATTAACCAGTGGAACAGCTTGCCTTCAGAAGTTGTGGGTGTTCCATCACTGGAGGATTTTAAGAAGAGACTGGACAGTCACTTGTCTGAAATGGTATAGGGTCTCCTGATTGAACAGGGGGTTGGACTAGAAGAGCTTAAAGGTCCATTCCAGCTCTATTCTGATTGATAATTGAACTTGAAAAATTTGCATCCAGATTTGGTCACCACATCAAACATGTTGAGACTCTAGAAAAGAGAGCAGAATGCAGAGAAAGCAACACAGGTCTGGAGGCTAAAACATATGAAGAACAGTTGCAGGAATTGGGTATGTCTATTCTAATGAAAAGAAGGGACTAGGTGTGACATGATAGCAGTCTTCCAATATTTGAAGGATTGCCTCAAGGAAGAGAGGATCCATCTATTCTCCAAAGCATCTGAAGGCAGGACAAGAAGCAATGGATGGAAACTAATCAAAGACAGAAGCAACCTAGAACTAAGGAGAAATTTTCTGACAGTTAGAACAATCAAGACTTGCCTCAGGAAGTTGTAGAGGTTTTTAAATAGAGACTGGTCAACTATTTGTCTGAAATAGTGTAGGGTTTCCTGCTTGAGCAGGGGGTTGGGCTAGAAGACCTCCAAGGTCCTTTCCAACACTATGATTCTATGTCCTTATTCTTTATTTTGTTTGTTCTATGCTTGCTATGATTGTTTTAGTAATCATTTCCAATTTTGGTTCTAGGTTTGGGCAGAAATAAATTACTAAAAAAGGATTAGAGAGTCAGTCTCAATAGGACGTTAATGTGCATAATGCAGGTGATGAATGTGACTAATTATGTACCTTTTAACATCTGGAAAAATTAAATATTTTTCCGAAGACATATAATGAAAATAATAGGTAAACTACAACTAGGCTAATCATATTTTAGCCTAGTGTACTGTGCAAACCACTGTGATGGTTTAGTGTTTCGCAGACCTAGAAACCATCTAGAGTTGCTGGAAATTGGGCAGCGTATAAATTTAATGTTATTGTTGGTTACACAGTCAACCAAATGTTTATATTTGATCTTGCAGTTTTGTCCACTTATTGAGTCTTTCCTATGGTCCTGGGATAGGCAGATGTTGTTGTTTAATAATATTAAAGCAGATGCTTGTCTGTTTGAATTCTAAAATCCCAAAGCACTTTAGTTCTTCATTTTCTATTACGTTATTATTTTATGTTCCCACCAGTTCTTGTCTGCAGGCAACTGCAATTTCTTGCAGGTATCCCAATGCACCTTTTTTTGCTACTCTGTCATGCCGTTGTTTGTAATCGGTCTATGTGATCTTCTTGCAGCAGCTAGCTAGATGGCCCACTATTGCTTCAGATTCTTTGCAGGGGCAACATTTGCTATCTATTGCTATCTTCTTAATGCTGGTTTTGTACACATTTGTTCTTAAGGCTTGGTCTTATGCAAACAGAATTAGCCCCCTGTCTCTTTCTTCAACTTTCCTGCTGTTCATTGCCAGATCTCATTATCTGCTTTACCTGCTTGTTTTTTTTTTTAATGTATTAACCGTGTAATATATTACCCTGCCATGTTTATTTTCTATACTTCATTTAGTCTTTCTTCTAGGCTAGTTTGGTCTTTTTCGTTTTCAGCAAGCCTTCATGGTGTACTAGCTTTAGTGCCTCTTCTTGACTGTCCTTCAGATATTCTTCCAAAGTCCTTTTTTTCTCTTCAACCGTCAAGCGCCTGAATTTTGATCACGTTGACTATGGGATGCTGTGACAGTTGTAAGTTCAAGAATCAGTTTGTAAGTCACTTTTTTTCAGGTCTGTTGTAACTTTTAACGGTCACTAAACGAATGGTTTTAAGTCGACGATTGCAGCTAATCACAGTTTAAGAACCTGTGTTCCTTTCCTTTCCTTTCCACTCCACTCCACTCCACTTCATTCCATTCCATTCCATTTCAATGGCTTTTCTCTTTCTTATAAAATGTTAACATCTGCTTAGATGGAAAAGTGATCTTCCAGTATGCTCTCCAGGAGTGAAGTCACTTCTCTGCATTCTCGGTATTAATCATAACTGTCCTGTGACTGACTTGCATTTTTCAATTAACACCTGAAAGAGAGGTTGCTTAGGCAAGCTAGCACTTCCTACTTACTCTTAGGGGCGAGCTGTGAGATAATACAGTTTCAGCTCTAACCCCAATCAGATCATTATTTCGCTCTTTTGTCGCAGCGCCCAGTGTCTGGCAGACACTTAATCCTCATTAATATCTAATCTTCCCTTGCTTGTGACCAACTCTGGGAATGGAGGGGTTTAGAGAGTTTTAGGGATTCTAAAACCTGCCCAACAAAAAGAGCCTTTTTTTTTGAGTTGAATAAAATTCTGAAGCCCAAATTCCGGACTTCTATCCTCACCACTCAGGCTCGCTATGGCAAAGGGGGGGGGGAGCCATCCTCCCCATGCTGAAAGTAATTAATGGGGCAATTTAAATAAACATGATGTTCTTTGTTTCAGCCTTGGCATAACCCTTCATGTCTTCCTGCTTCGGTATCCATCCTGTAAATCAGACATGTCAAACACAAGGCCCGGGGGCCGGATGTGGCCCGCAAAGTGGTTTCATGTGGCCCATGAAGCCATCCTGGAAACAGTGAGGGAACGGCCCCCAGTGTCTTGGCCCTGGCCCAGGCCGGCTGGCCAGGAGCCAATGTACAATTTTGTGGTGGCCATCTATGCTGAAACGCATTCAGTCTCCCTCTGACTTTGCCCTGGTACCCATCATGAACAACCTGGCTAAGGAGAGCAAGAACAGCAGCAGCCTTGAGGAGGAGGTAAGTGCAGCTGGGTGCCCCCTTGGGGAAGTGGGGCTGGGCTTGGTGCCACGGGTGCTCGAAGGCCAGGCTGGGCATTTGACCTCTACTGCCCAGGGCTCTGGGCAGCCCGCACCACCATCCAGCCCCCCCCCCGCATGGCCTGAGAGGAACAGTGAGGCTCCTCCAGTGGACCATGCCTTGGCACTTGCCCGGTCCCACCCCCTTCTGCCAGAGACCCTCAGATCTGTCCCACTCCTGCCCAGGCCCCCACAGGCCCCCTTGATGCGAACGATGTAGAGTTGGCCACGCCCACCCAGTAGGCCGCACCCACCCTGGCCACACTCACCCAGCTCCCCAAGGGCAACTGCAATGCTGATGCGGCCCTCAATGAAATTGAGTTTGACACCCCTGCTGTAAATTGTAAATCAGCTGTCAATACAAGCAATTCAGAAAACAATAACCATTATTATTTTTAAACTGATCATGAGCATTGTCACACTGGGATCATGTGAGGCAAAGGGAAGAAGACTGCAACTCAGATATGCCCTTAGCGAAACAGATTACCTTGGTGGCGGTGGTGGTTGGAAGCATCTGAACAGATAAAAAAAATTGTTGGATACATAAGCACTTCCTCACTCAGTTCATCTCTGCTGATCAGGTGAGATCCGATGGAAGGGATTATCCCAAGGCACCCTATTTTATGACTTCTATGACATGTAAGCTACTTAAAGATTGGTTCATGTGACAGGCCAGGCTATAAAGAGGCTGGTTTGACTGTGGCCGAGTATGTTGTGGGATCTCCACTATTGGGGTTTGGAAATGGCAATCAATCGCTTAGCATATTATTTATATGAACCAATTCCATTACGGCTTAGCAACATTTTAAAAAAAAAAAAAATGGCTTAGCACAATGTGAATCCTGCCTTTTTGTTTCAAGTGCCAAATCCTGAAAACCCAGACAATTCCACCCATAGTGCTACTCTACCCCAAAGTAAACAATTTGATGATTGTGCCAGCCCACCTACGATTTCTCACCTGAAGCAAAATCACTTTGTGGCTTGCCTACTGTTGTAATAATAATAGCTTAGTCTTTTCCTCCCCCTTTTTTCCCCTCTCATTTTCATAGCAGTCTTCTGGCTATAAGGCTCTGGCCTATTGATGGGAGTGCCACATGATCAGCCTTCTGCTTTTTTTTGCCCCCTGGATTTTAGGCTGGCAGAACTGGCAGAATTCCTACTTTGCAAGATCTCAGCTGACATCAAATAGTTCTGGCAAAGGTAGCTGTGCTCTGTTGTAAATCAGTAGCCAGCTGCAGCTGCAATATTTATAACCTCTTTTGCCTTCAAAACACTTATTGAAAAACTTGTGTTCAAGTCGCTCATAAATGTTAGAAGATCTGCTGAAAAATCTATCAGGCAGGCTTGCTTTGTTCCTCTTGGAGGCAAAACACCTGTAATCATGTCAAATATATATATGTGTGTGTGTGTGTGTGTGTGTGTATTGTTTCCACCGTCATCTTTTTTTTTTTCAATTTCCCTGAGATGAATCTTTAAGCAACTGACAATACCAGAAGCCTCAGAATTAACCTACACGTGAATTTCAGACTACGTCTAGATGCAAGCAAAAGTTGCCACCTTTGAGACTGACCCAGCTTCTGCATCTTTAACAGAGCAATTTGGCAAGTGACATTTTCTCTCTTGCTTGGCTTTCATGCTAAGGATTGCTTTGCTGCTAAATCTGTTTTCAAATTTTCTCTCAGAGGAACTCGGATAACAAATGGGTGGTCGTCCAATCACTGTGAATAAGCTTTTTGTCGGGGAACATTATCTACTGCCAGCATAAATTTATGCAAGTGTGTCAACACCCTTTAGTGTTTTCCTTTTAAAAGAGAGAGAGAGAGAGAGAGAGAGAGGAGAGAGAGGAGGGGAAAAAAAAGATTGCTGCTTCTATCAGAAGGGCTACCTTTATGGCAAATGCATCTTTAATAGCTGTTAACTCTGAGTGCCTTTTGAAGGATTGTACTCGGATCTTTTATGGAAGGGACTTCCATTTTTCTAACTCATTCTCAGAGGACGTGTGGTGGCTGTTTTGTTCTTCCTGTTTTTGCAAGGTGGCTGGGGATTCAGATACAGGTTGTTCTCGACTTACAACAGCATTTCATTTGCTGACTGTTTGAAGTTAGAACGGCACTGAAAAAGGTGACTTATGGACGTTTTTCACACTTACAAACACTGCAGCATCACGTGATCAAAATTCAGACAAAATTCAGACCATATTTATGATGGTTGCACTGTCCCCGGGGGGGTGTCATGTGATCCCCTTGTGCGACCTTCCAACAAGCAAAGTCAACGGGGCAGCCAGATTCACTTAACAACCATGTTACTTACTTAGCAACTGCAATGATTAACAACTGTGACAGGAAAGGTCATAAAATGGGGCAAAACTCACTCAACAAATGTTTCGCTTAGCCACCAAAATGTTGAGCTCAGTCGCGATGTTAAGTATTGTGTTGTTTTATTTGTTACATATTTCCTCAGTGTTTCACCAGTCTTCCTGGCTGTTCTTCTTCACTGGAAAAAGCTTTGTGGGAGGCACTTCCGGATTGATGAGCCTGCGGAATTTAACTGAAGAAAAGGAAGCCAGGGAGGCTGCAGAGCCCTGGGAACACGACTGGATAGGCAGCGCTGTGACTCAACTGCAGGACATTCCACCACACACACACAATGCTGAACCAGGATGTTCTCCTCCAGCTTCAAGAATTCTATTGCAGTTTTCTTCTCTTAAAACAATAAATAAAAAGAACTTCTTTTCCATCAAACGATATGAAGAGGCTTTAACAATGCAGAAGAAACCTCTTTGGCACAGCCGTAAATGCAGACCTGTGAGAAGGACAGACCTGTCCTTTTCCTAGCAACCCACTGGGGAGAAAAAAGAGGGCGAGAAATGGAATGTAACAGATTATCCCCAAATAACGTAGTCCTTAGCTTTATTCCATCCTTATTAGTGTCGTGATTGAATTCTTGACCATCAGCCTGTCTGGCAACTACACAATGTCCCTATTCCAGAGGTAAGCAACCAGAGGCTCCAGGATCCCTTGAGGTCTTCGGAAACCCTCCAAAACTTGCACCTGCTGATCATTTTTTAATGTAATAAAGTAATAAATATGTAATTCGTTGTTAATTTAAAATCAGTTGATTGCCTTATTTTGGCTCTCACCTACTTTTGAAGGTTTAAGTGTGGCTTTTGGCCTGTGGAGGCCAATACAGTGGAACCATCCACAGATCTGAGATTTCTTTTATGTTTGTTGGCTTATAGGAGATGCCAGAGAAATAGCCATGTGTGTTAAGAAAACAAAAGTCTGAGGTTATTGAGTTCTTATATTTAATTAAAAAAGCATTCTCTAGGAGCAAATAGATAACTGTAGGACTGCAAAAAAAAAATCTAGCCTTGGAAAAGCTATTTCTCTCTGTCTGTTCTCCTCTCTTTTCTTTTTTTCTCTCCTGTGATTTCAGAGATAAAGACTGACACTAAGACAGAGCAGAAGAGACAGGTGGTAAAAAGTGAGGCAAATGAATGTGACTCTGATAACAAAGCCACTAAATCAGCAGCCAATGAAAAGTAAATAAAATTAATTCCAGCATTTGAGCATTCAGTGGAGATGTTTATTGGTGGAAAGAGGTTGGCGATGGAGGAAGCAATTAAGATGAGCAATGATCAAATCAAGCTGGACCACCAAAAACCATTCTTCTACAGTTTGGGACAAAAGACTTAGATGAAGAATAAACATTGAATGGGAAGCCATATCTCTAGCTGAGTTCCATTTTCTGAAGCAAAATTAAATTTTCTCATTCCGCAGTTCAGCTATACCGGCTCAGTCTTTGAAAGTAGAGCTATGGTAGCAGGGGTGCTTTAAAAAAAACCAATCTAAAATGACCTGGCTCTGATTATTCTTGATCTTCTGGGTGATGGGCTGGGCTGTGAGAATGCTGGGAGAGTAAAGAGTAGAAGCCATGCATCTCTAAGAACATAAGATATACAGCCTCATCTCTTTTTCCGCTGTGGAGTAAGGCAATATTATTTATAGATGGGGTTATATGATGAGGAGGATGTTTGAAGGCTGCAGGGACCACACCAATCATAACATCAGAGAATACAATATTGAATTTTACAGAGGATTTTTTTTTGACAGTAGAAAAATATTCAGCAAAATACAGTATTATTAGTACTTGGGAATAGAGAGGATGCTCAAGAATGACACAATTTGGCATATTTTGATGAAAACGATAGTTAGGAAAAAAAAAGTCACTTCTGCCCTGGATCATATATATACAGTATATGTATATGAATCTCTATCAATCACTTACCTACGTATTTTTTCTTACTGATTGTATGTTGTCTGACCTCTAGTGGAACTACCAGCAGTCTACACATCATTCCACTCCAGCTTCTTTGTTAAGCAGCTTCTTTGTGAATAATAGAGATCCAACTTTTTATCCAGATAAATAACTGGAGGCACACTGAATTTCACAACCAAAAGTATTTGATTTAATAGGAGAGTAGAGATTATTAATGAGATGCAGTTTGGTGCACTGGTTAAGGTACCAGGCTAGAAACAGGAAGACCATGAATTCTAGTCCAGCCTTAGGCACAAAGCCAACTGGATGACCATGGGCCAGTCCCTCTCTCTCAGCCCTAGGAGGAAAGCAATGGCAAACCATTTCTGAAAAAACTTGTCAAGAATACTGAAAGTATTGTCCCGGCAGTCATCAGAAGGCATGATATTTAGATAGACAGACAACAGACAGATAGATTGATATGCTATTTAAGATGCTTATGGATCACAACAGCACCCACATGTATGATCTGGGTGGGTATGCTTTGGATTCCTTTGATTCAATAATGCCATCTATCAGGTCCCTGGAAGTGTGCCATCTCTGCCCTCTGGAACAGCAACTCTGCAGATATTAGCATGGCTTCTACTCTGATGATGATGAGATCCAAAAACCCAGATTCTGTTCTCCTGGCCCTGGGGAAAGTTGGAGCACTGTAGAATTCTATTTGGTTGACAATATGTTTTTTTTTCCTGACATGCATGGGAAAAAGTTTGTTTCGTTTTTACTTTTTTATGTTGTAAGCCACTCAGAATTTATGTTATTGGATGGCTTCTGAATTGTGAGGAGGGGAGGAGGAAGAGGAATATGATAACTAACCAATCAAAAATACCAAACCAAAAGAAGCAAATCTGGTCAGAACTATTTGGTAGACAGTGTGAAAATAATAATAGTAGGAACAATAGAAAAGGCCACACTAGTTGGATCCGCACATATACTACACTGATACATTAAGACATCCTAGGTTCTTGGGAAAAATTCAATGCAGATGTAGGCATTTCACACTGTTGTGATTCCACATTGTTGGGAACAGATAATAGGAATGATAACATCGAATAAACTGACTACAAATAATAGCATGACAAAGAAGTATCATCGATGCATTGGAATATCTGCAAGAAATACCATTTGCCTCCAAGCAAGGATAGATAGGACCACAAAGTAGCAGAAAATGAAGAAGATAAAGTGTGCTGGGACTTTAGAATTCAAATAGAATAGAATTCTAACATATGCCATATAACACTCCAGAATTAACAATTGCTGATAAGAAAGACAAAAAATTCTGGAAAGTGGACATTGCAGTTCCTGGAGAGGGCAGAATGGAAGAGATATAGCTGGAGAAAACCACAAAATGCGAAGACCTGCAAACAGAACGATTGTGGCAAAAGAAAGCAAAAATAGTACCAATAGTAATAGGTGCCTGAGGTGCAATTCCAAAACATCTGGAGCACCACTTGAACACCATTGGCACTGAGAAATTCACCATCAGTCAGTTGCACAAGGAACCTTTACTTGGAACATAAAACATATAAACATACATGTTTACAATATTTATGTTTATATAAACATAAAAACAGCTTGCATCCTGTAATACCTTTATCAAAGAGCAACATCTGCCTATTCCAGGTCCTTTCTTCTTCTTCTTCTTGTGCCATATCCGTTATCGGACGTTGGCGATCATGTTGGCGATCCTGTTTTTATCAGCAGCCGCACAAAAAAGTGCTGCTGAGTTTTGTCCAAACCAGTCCCTTAGATTTTGAAGCCACGATGTTCTTCTTCTGCCTGGACCTCGTTTGCCTTCAATCTTTCCCTGGAGGATTAAATGGAGTATGCCGTATTTTTCTGGGTGTCGCATCACATGTCCGAAATATTCTAATTTTCGTTTTTTAATTGTTTTGATGATTTCCCTTTCCCAGGCGGCTTATCCCCAGGTCCTTGGGAAGGACAATATTTGGACAAAAATGCCAAATCCAGTCCGAACATCCGATGATCAATCATAAGTAATAATAATATAAACCTGTGGATAGCCAGGCACCTTTCATTTAACTCAGTAGTTCTTAAACACTTTGACACTTATCAAACAGTGTAATTGCAGACTTGTCCTAGGAGCCGATATTTGTCTTTGTCTAACTAGCTTACTTCCAACATTCCCAATCATATTTTAGTCAAATATGACTGGTGAACCCAGTGTATGCGATGATTTTATGGCTAGTGAGTCATGCAGATCCAGACAATTGAGTTAATTCAATAAACTCTGGGTCAATCAGCCCCGAGTTGGTGCCGTTGCAGTCTTGGATTGATATACCTTGTCTTTAGTAGCTGGGGGTGCAATTCAGTGAACCACAATGACTAAGCTCCACTGCTTGGCACTGAGAGCAGGGAAGGGGAAAGGAGAAGTGTGAAGATACTGCTGAAATTCAAGGCCATGAGATTGTAGATTTATGCCAGTTTTAGAGCTGGGTAAATTAAAGCAATTCAGAGGGGTTGGGGGTGGGGAAGAGGGATGCTGGAGGAGTGAAGAATGCTGTTATCCTTCTAGCAGGCTCATTTCCATGCGATTAAAAATTGTTCACATACAGCAAGGGACTCCCTATGTAAAAAGCCCCTGGGTGGTTTCTCTCAAATGGGTTGCTAAGGTGAGGATTAAGCTTGAAATCGTTTAAATGAGGACGAAAAGAACACATCGTCTCTAACACTGGATCGTTTGTGTGTTTTGAAAAAAAACCTTTTTAAAAATCCCAATAAAAACAGCAGCAGCAGCAGCAATCATAGTGTGAGAATGCAAATATGGTAACCAGCTGGCATCTTCTAGCAACATTGTGCCTTTGGTGAAATTATCTGGGGATGTGAAGATTGTCACCCAATATATCCGGAAGGCACCAGATGGAGAATGGTTGATGGATGGTGGCCTAGGCAAGAAAAGACAAAAGAGAGAAAGCTGTATGCAGCCTTTTTTTCTTCCTCAGCAATCTTAATTTATCTGTATAAACATTGAGCTGCTGTATTTTTAGTACTCACTGGCTAACAGGCATGGCGAATTGATATTCAGTAGGTCATGAAGTGCCAGTCACAATTGAATGACTGAACAATAACAGGGGAACCAATAAAGGGGGGGGGAAGCTAGATTAGTTAGGTAAATACAGGTTACATGAGAGACAGATTACAAATACCTTGTCGATTAACATTGGAGTATGTTAAATATTTGCTTCTTGTCAATGTTCAGACCAATTCAGACCAGATCAGGCCTTACATAAAACACCAACCCATATAAAAATAAATGTACATGTACAGAAAACATGTACATGAAAAACCAAAGGGGCACTTATATTATAGGGACACTTATATTTTATTTATTTATTTATTTATTTATTTATTCAATTTTTATCCCGCCCTTCTCCTTACGGACTCAGGGCGGGATACAGAAAATGTCTAAACAAATTTAGAGGATGCAACAAAAAGAATTCAAGAAATATCTTATTTTTTGCTTTTCAAGCCCCCCCTCCACATCCTTCCATTGAAAAAAGCCTTATCAAGTAAAGATGTCTATGTTGAGAGCCAGGATAGTATAATGGTTAAGATACTGGATCGGAAGTGGAAAAACCCCGGCTGAAGTCCATCCTCAAAACCATGGTTACTTCCTGGATGACACTGGGCCAGGCCTTTCTCTTGGTCCAACTAATTTCACAGGTTTGTGGGGGGAAATTAGAGGAGAGAATGCTTATGGACATACAGGTAGTCCTCAATTTATAACCACCACTGAGCCCAAAGTTTTCATTACTAAGCAAGACGATTGTTGAAGGAGTTTTGCCCCATTTTACTGCTTTTCTTGCTACAGTTGTTAAGTGAATCATTGCAGTTGTTGAGTCAATAAAATGGCTGTAAAGTGAATCTAGCTTCCCCATTGACTCTGCTTGTTAGGTCACAAAAGGTGATCACATGACCCCAGGGCAGTGCAATTGTCATAAATACAGCCAGTAGCCAAGCATCTGAATTTTGATTGTGTGACCATGGGGATACTGCAACGGTCGTAAGTGTGAAAAACAGTCATAAGTCACATTTTTCAATGTTGTTCCAACTTTGGTCAGTAAATGAATGATTGTAAGTCAAGGATTACCTGTACACTGCTTTCAGGGAAGGTGGCATCATCCATTCATCTCTGACTCTCCGGCTAAACAAAAAAGATGAAACAAGCCACTCTAAGAGTTCTCTTTTTAATGTATTTGTTTACATTTCTAAAGACCTTTTCATAGAAAACAAAGGAAAGGAAGGAAGGAAACATAGAAATAAATTAAAAAGAGAAGAGAAATATGACTTCCTTTTTAATAGCAATTTTATTAAAAATTACAATGATAAAAAACCGATGGAAATTAAAAAAGAATACAATGAAAAAAATACAAAGTACAGAAAAGAAAAAGCAGAAAAATAGAAAAGAAAAAAGAAAAGAAATATATAAAGAAATGGCCTTCTGCCTCATCACTACAAATACAATTTTAATAACTTATCACCTTTTCCAATTTCTAAAAGTGATTTCTAAATGTGATTAGAAAATATGCAAACCCAGTGTTCCTTTAAAGGCACCAACCAGGGATGGCTATTCCCTCGTCTCTTAAGAGTTCTAAACCAACTAGAGACCTCTGATTTGCTGTCTCCTCACAAGAAGCAACTATCTGGAGCACTTGTGGGTAATCTCAAGACCTCTCCTTGCCTGGAGAGCAACTATGAAGATCCAGTCCACTTGCTGGATTGTCATTCTGCCATAGTCATTACGTGGAACCGTCACAGAAATATTAATAATAAAATATTTTTTAAAAAAAAAACTTATCACCTTCTTTTCCATAGATAATTACAATCGTATAATTCTTCCTCCCTCTTAGATATTATACAAAACCCTTCAGCCCCGTTTAATCAATATTTTTCCTAATCTTCAAATCCATAAATCATCTTTTTTTCATTTCTTTTTTTCAGAAAAAAGTCTATATAAGGTTTCCAGCCTTCAAAAAAAAAATGTTTTTTCCTTTGACCAAACAGGGTAGTTTGGTGATTTCTGCAAATTCAGACATTTTCACAATCTATTTCTCCACTCTGGGAGGAACGTGAACATGTCTACATTTGCAGAAATGAGTAGCTGGGGGGAAAACAAACCATTCTAATGAGTCTCTGAGAAGATAATTCCTTAATAGCTGTGATTACACAGCATGGCTACCTGACTTGTGGCTTATTCAATTAACCCACGTTTTCTGAATTTACTAAGCAACCTTATCCATAAACTAAAAATACTGGCCAGATTTACATTAGATCAGGGTTTCTCAACCTTGCCAATTGTAAGATGATGGACTTCAACTCCCAGAATTCCCTAGTGAGCATGACTGGCTAGGGAATTCTGGGAATTGAAGTCCACACATTTTAAAGTTGCCAAGGTTGAGAAACCTTGCATTAGATCAACATGTAGTTAGCTAATTTGGGGCTTAAGGGCTACCTGGGTAATGACAACACAGTGTGGACTCTGTTGATTAGAGAAAGCATTGCAATCTAACCCAGTTGGACCAGTTTTATTTTTATTGATGGTTTAAGAGGAAGCAGGCATTTCTAAGGTATTTTCATGTGGAATGGGAGACTGCTAGTATCATTAATTATTACTTTTCTGTTTTAAGTTAACAAAAGAATTGTCAATCCACTCTTTATGCAGTGTAGCACTTTAGACTGAATATCTACTTTTACTCTATTCATCCAATCCATAAACTAGCAATCATCTCATCTTCTCTTTGATATTTCAAGACAATCATGCTTCTACTTTATTGGAAGCCTGTTTTGGAATTTTTGCATAAAAATTTAAAAAATGAGCTTGTGATTTATGGTTTTGATGGTTACACAGGATAAAATACATAGGAGAATAATATCATTTAACTTTAGAGAAAGAGGTTAAAATATATTTGCGCTTATAACTGCTATGAAGAATTTTGGAAGTCACTTTTTTGTAACCTTTTTCTTTCTTTTCAAATATTTTTTCAGCTTTTCTTATTTTCTTGTACTTTTTGCTTTTTCTTTGATCTTATTTTTTTTTCTTCTATTGTAGTTTGTGTTAGGGGACACATCCTCTTGTTTAATACATTTTTAATAAATGTATTAAAAAGACTGTTATTCATTTTAAAACAGTGCTGCTAAGAATTATTTTAGCAGCCTTCATTTGAAGTTGTATATCTGTGTATGTATACATTTATACATAAGTGCATTATATATCTGCATAGCATTCAAATATGCTGGTAATCAGGGGCTAGAAGTTCTGAGCCAACCACGTTGCTTCTTCTGGTAAGTTTCAAACTGCCCCTTTGATTTTTCTAGTGCTATTCAGAGGCTGTAAAATAAATGACAGGTTTTCCTTATAGCCTCAGTTTTTCCCTTTTCTTCCTACATATAATGGTTCCTTTGATTCATTGTTTTCAAAGAGGGGGGAAAAATAAGGCAACAGCTGAAATTGATTAAGATGTGTGGATGTTTGGCCTGATTGACTGCTTTTAAAAGGACTGTGTTTGTATTTGTGTGTGTGTGTGTAAATAATCAACAGTAAAAAGTATACACTATTAGAGCCCAGTAGCCAAACTTCAAACATACATGCTCAAAAGAAAGCTCTGTCAGGGCATGTCTTTTCCTGTTTTGCAAACAGAGATGATCTTGGAAGGAAGGTAAAAAAATTCCTTTGCAGAACAAAAAAAATCTTCCACTAGAGTGAAGAGACAGTAGAGTATATTTCTAATAAATCACACTCTTCACCACAATATTATAGTGTCTAATTTTCCATGACTGTGTGTTATTTTCTTCAAACTTCTTGAAAAATTGCTTTCCTATTTCCCTTTCCTTCCACATGATATGCATTACTTCTGCAACTAAAGACCAACAGAGCTGTAAGCTGATTACTAATAAATCATGAAATCTTTGTGATCATCCACCAAATCCCATTAATGAGGTAATATGCATATGCAAGAAATGTATCTTGTGAAAAGACCTCTGGAAAATGAGTTGGGTTGCCAATTTTTCAAATGGTCCCTTTAGCTATATTTTTACCCAAGGGATGCATAATTTTCTCCAGACTGAATCCTGTTAGACTTTGAATTATATGTTAAGACTGCCAACATTGAAAGTAAATAAAAGATGGAACAGGACAAACAATAAATGCAATCAATATTGTACTCTATTTAATAATAATAATAATAATAATAATAATAATAATAATAATAATAATAATAATAATAATAATAATAATAATAATAATAATAATAATAATAATAATAATAATAATAATAGTAAAGCTGGAAGGGACCTTGGAGGTCATCTAGTCCAACCCCCTGGTCAGGCAGGAAATCCTATACCATTTCGGACAAATGGCTGTCCAGTCTCTTCTTAAAAACTTCCAGTGTTGGAGCATTCACCGCTTCTGGAGGCAGGTTGTTCCACTGGTTAATTGTTCTGTCTGGAAGTTTCTCCTTAGTTCTAGCTTGCTTCTCTCCTTGATTAGTTTCCACCCGTTGCTTCTTGTCCTGCCTTTAGGTGCTTCGGAGAATAGCTTGACTCCCTCTTCTTTGTGGCAGCCCCTGAGATATTGGAACTGGCCCCTGCTATATGTCCCCCCTCGTCCTTCTCTTCATTAAACTAGACATACCCAATTCCAGCAGCCGTTCCTTATATGTTTTAGCCTCCAGTCCCCTAATCATCTTTGTTGCTCTTCTCTGTACTCTTTCTAGAGTCTCAACATCTTTTTTACATTGTGGTGACCAAAACTGGATGCAGTATTCCAAGTGTGGCCTTACCAAAGCATTGTAAAGTGGTATTAACGCTTCACGTGATCTTGATTCTATCCCTCTGTTAATGCAACCTAGCACTGTGCCTCTAATATTATTGTTTCCTTGTTATTAGTACTTTTCTGTAGTCAATATTTTGATTTGTGGACTTTTGCAGGAGCACCCAAATCTTTCAGAGGGCAAATATATGCCATTGCTTGAGAAAGTGATAAAAACAAACAAATAGGGATTTCTCCATATCAGAGGCTTTTAAAATGATCAGGACTTTGTGCTTGAGCTGGAAAATAAATGAAACTTTGATTTTGGGTTTTGCTAATACGTTTGCTGTTATAAACATGGCTAGTAGGACAGGAAGACCTGGAGGAACATTGTCCATGGGGTTGCGATGGGTCGGACACGACTTCGCAACTAACAACAACAACAAAAAGTTGAGGTTGTATTTATTAGCTTGTTCTACTGCGCCAAAAGGAGTAGGAATGTTTTTTCTTTTTCTTCTCTCCTTTACCCTACACTTTTTCCTCTTTCTTTTTTCCTTCCCTATTGTCCCATTATTTTCATTTTTCTTTGTACGGGTAGTCCTTGACTTATGACAACAATTGACCCTGAAATTTCTGTTGCTAAGTGAAGACAGTTGTTAAGTGACTTTTGCCCCATTTTACGACCTTTCTTGCCAAAGGTATTAGGTAAATCACTGCAGTTGTTAAGTGAGTAACATGGTTGTTAAGTGAATCTGGCTTCC
This sequence comes from Protobothrops mucrosquamatus, assembly GCF_001527695.2. NCBI lineage: Eukaryota > Metazoa > Chordata > Lepidosauria > Squamata > Viperidae > Protobothrops > Protobothrops mucrosquamatus. The sequence continues at coordinate 1,413,819 of NW_015386615.1, read as the reverse complement.
GCATGGACTTCGCTTGTCGCAAAAGGGGACAAGGTCGCAAAAGGTCGCAAAAGGGGATCGCGTGACCCCAGGACACTGCAACCATCATAAATATGAGCCAGTTGCCAAGCGTCTGAATTTTGATCACGTGACCATGGGGATGCTGTAACTATTGCAAGTGTGAAAAATGGTCATACTTCATTTTTTTCAGTGCTGTTGTAACTTTAAACAGTCACTAAATGAATGGCTGTAAATCAAGGACAACCTATATTTCTGTATTTTACATTTTGATAAACTAATACAAATATAACTTAAAGATTGGGGGAGACCCATTTTGAGGAAAAAGCAGCTGGAAATCCTATATACATATAATTGCTGTTCATCTCTTAGTAGTATGGCAGTGTTTTAAAGAAGCATATAGCTAAGGAATTTTAAATATAGTGAAATACTCTATATTAACATCACTCTGATTTCTCTGTGCTTCAGATTGATGTAATGTCTTGCTTGCAACTACAGTGTTGCTTAAGACTATGCTTCAACGATAGCCCCATCTATAGTTAATCAGAATCATGATTTATTTAAGTCGTATTTCTGGGCTTCTCCCATACATGGCTTCTCCCATACATGGGCTTCTCCCATACAATTAACTGATCGGGCCCAGAAATTAGCCAAGATTATACATACTAGACTAAACCGTGGTTGGCCAGTTCAGTGTGCTAACACAAACATAACTGATCTATAGCTATGGGGTCCACTGTAGGATGTAGCTTCAGAATTAACTTCCTAACTTCATTCCTAGCTATTTATTTCCACTAATATTCATTAGTTTGCTTGTTTATTTGCTTTTTGATGTCACCCAATTCCAACTGAAGAAAGAGGAGCTGGAGGCAAATGGGCCAAAGAAATTTAAAAGATGGCATGTTTTTTGAGTGTTCATATCCTCCCTCCCTCCTCTTAAAGCTGTGATCAGTTTGTGAATGGTTGAGCCCACTGGTTTTCAGCATTCTGGTGGAAGAAGACTGGAGACCTCCTTGATCTATTGTGTAAATAAATCCCAAACGAGTTTTTATATAGGGCTGCCCTCAACGAATATCCAGAACCATAAGCTGATCTAGAATGCAACAAAGTGGGTAGTTTTAGATATGGCATGGTACACCCATGTATCATCATCACTATTTCATGAGTTGCAGTGGCTTCCAGACCTCACAAAAGCATCAAACAACTCATTATTTTTTAGGCTTTTATATAAACCTGAAAAAAAGATGTGGTTGCTTTCAAGAGTCAGCTTCTTAAAATTAATGTGACTGTTAAAAAGTAGCTGTGCCCATTTATTTTACACAAAAGCCTGAAAAATGATAGGCTGCTTTTCTGAATGGAGACATGTGCTTCAAATCTGAACTGCTCATTCTGGATCATTTTCAAAGCATGCCTACATTGCCCAACCTTGCCAACTATGCTCAACTCTTAATTTTCAAGGACAAACAAGGTCAGCCAGGTCCTGCCATTTGCTGAAACTAAAAATGTACTAAGATATATGGTTCAGAGCTTCCAGTCACCTTTGGTCAGACTGTTGGCTTGTAAACATTTAAGTATCTGTTGATCCAGATATTCCCCTGGTTTTCACCTATCTAATCATCGAATATCCAACAACTTTGAAATATTTTTAAATTATTTTTAAGGATCTTATTGTATTGATTGCATTATTAAATTTATTCCTGATTATTAATTAATGTTACTTTAATATTTTGGATGAAATGAAAGTGATATTTACATTTTGAAAAACTGGTCAAGCGCCAATAAAAACAGCAGTTATTCAAAATATGATTACATTGGAAGTGCAGATTAAAGAAACACTTAGAAATAGCTTGGAAGAAGAAGGCATTCTTTGTGCCTCCTATACTTTTGTTTTCCTTTCTTTTTGTTTATATCTTTCTGCATGTCTATTTCTCTTTTTCTTCTTTACTCTTTTTCCTGATCGTTAATTTGTTGGTTTTACTTGTACCTTTTGTAAAATTTAGTGACATTTTTATGGGTGTTTTTTTTAAAGAAGTAGAGATCAAACAAGGGAAAATAAAAGAACACACACAAAAGCCACAGGCCAAAATATTTTAAGTGAAAACATGTTTACCTATCAGCAGACTCCTAGCAAATAAGCCATGATGAAATTACTCTTCTCATGTCATGTGCTTCTCCTTCAAAAACATCCTAACATACTTTATAGTTGGAAAATGCAATTGTAATTTAAAACAGTAGACTGAAACCATTTAAACCATTAAAAAAAGAAAAAGAATATGATCCAAAGATACTAAATAAAACAAACAAGACTAAAGTATCAGAAAATAAATAAAAATAAGAATGTATTTTTTAAAAAATCCCAAAAGCTTTAACTCAGTGTTTCTCAACCTTAACCAGTTTAAGATGTGTGGATTTCAACTCCCAGAATACTCCAGCCAGCATTGATCAAGCAGACTATAGCTGGCATTCACAAAACATGCTAAATTAAGCCCAAGCAAACCCATAAAGTCATATTGTTGACCTAGAAGTCCTGCTTCTTTTATCAAATGTAGGTTTTGTGGGCAAAGTGTATGGTTACTAATTGATTATTGAAAGAAATGGCACTGTTAACAAATATCAGGTCATATTTTTAAGAGAATGGTTCATCCTGGTTTGGAAGCATACTTTGGAAAACAGAAATTATCTAAGACCTTAGTTAAATCACTCTGTTTAAAACCAGCTGGCTTATAAAGAGGATCTCCAGCTATTCTATCAATCCCTCTTATTAATGTCAGATTACTGCAGGGTCTTTGAACTTGGCCCTTTTATGACTTGTGGACTCCAACTCCCACAATTCATCAGCCAGGCATGCTGGCTGAGGAATTCTGGGAGTGAAGTCCACAAGTCATAAAAGGGCCAAATTTGAAGACCCCTGGATTACTAAGTTATCGCCCACTGGTAATTAAATATTTTCTGAATTAAGATGGCATTTTGTATTATTGTCTTTGCATCATCATACCATCATACCATCAATTGCCCATAATCATACCATCAATTGCCATCAACTTTTCCATTAAAGAAAGAAGTTAACAAAAAATTAGGCTTGAGTTACACCTCTCACCTCTTAGTTCTGAGAATGAATCTGGCTTATCTCGATCAAGGTCATCTATTTTACTCTCCACTCTCTACAAGTACTCACAAAAACATGGAACTTAAATGTCATGATACAAAGTCCTGCTGGCAACAGCATGCTTAGACACACAACTTGTAGCTTCCTGCTGATCTCAGTTAGTAACAAAGGGAATATATCAAACTGCCGGCCCGTGGGCCGGATGCGTAATGGCAAAACCGCGCTCACCCCATTGCCAGCAATGGAAAAAAAGTCATGATACGTCGCAACACGTCACGTGACATTGCAAGTTTGACACCCTTGGAATATATTATCTAGTCCAAAATTATCAGTGAGCCATTTCAAACAGAGTGCTCCTTACCATGAGTAGTACAGCTAAGGATTTGTCATAGGATTGTTTCAATCATTTCCAACAAGTAAGTTTTGATTAGGCATGCAACAGATAGCTGAAACACATAGGTTAGAAGGCTGGAGGAACTAAACTTCCCCTCCCAGAAGTCTTTTGGGTCATACTTTGATCCCATTTCTTGCTTTAGGGTAGCCACTAGGTTTTTCCTGTTGCCACCAATCTTCCACAAAGTGCCTCAATTCCATCCCCAACTCTGGCATCTGAGAAAGATCAGGATCTCATGCTCTGTACAATTCTGGCAACTGACAGGTCAAAAACAAAATTTTCTTAACTGACATCCCTTGACCATGTCACCTAGAGACCTATCTAGAGGATTCAGTCCTTCCTTCCACCTATGGCAAATAAGCCAATCTCACAGGTCATGAGCAAAATCAAACTTTATTAGAAAAAAAAACCAAATGGCAAAAATAAAAAATTCTTATGGAAAAAATACCCTTTAATTGTAAATATTAAATAGAAACATTCAGGGTTAAACTAATTGCAGATCTCTCCAGTTCATGGGAAACGCAGTGCCAGTTTGGTTAAAAAAAAGAAAAAGGAAAATCCAAAAGAAAATATAGTTCTCCAGATAGACCATAAGATGGCAACAGTTGGCTACAAAAGGAAAGTTCTCGTCTCAAAGTGTTGGTAAAGAGACCGGGATAAAGATATGGAGAAATTTCAAAATATTATCATAACTCACAAGAAGATACTATAGGCAAAAAAATAATTACATCTTCAGGAACATATCTGAAATATAAATAAAGGCTAAATTTATATCTAATTTCCTCACTTGTACAGAGACACAGCACATCCTAGACAAGAAAAATCAGTAACCTACTGTACATTTTTGAATACTATATAGTATTCCCCATCAACTTCTCTGGAGTTCTGTTCTTTCTTCTTTTTAAAGCAATCAGACATTTTCTACCTCCAGAGGAAGAGATTGAAACAGTCTTGAATAAAAGGCCATTCTTCCTGTATGTGTGAATCTGTGATCTGAAGTCTGGATTGGCATGCAGTGTTCATAAAAAGCGTATTTTCTTTCCTTTTCTGCTGAAGAAGTTAGGTTACATTGAACTATACAGAGGAGAAAGAGGGAAAATGAAAAAGTGATACATTCAGTGTCCAGTTTTCAACATCGCTTTCTAGAAAAGTTGTCTAACATCTGCCTATTATTTCTAGATACAGAAAAAAAGCGGGATTGTGGAAATGTCTCTTTTTATGTGTATCAAAATACATAAGCATGCATACATGCATGCTTATATTTGTATGTATTCCCTATAAGCTGGGAGTTATAGTTTTTGCAATCCAACACAACTGTATGGCACCAGGTTGATCTATTAATACAGGCACCCCTTGACTTAACAACCACAACTGAGCCCCAAATTTCTGTTGCTAAGCAAGACAGTTGTTAAATGAATTTTGCTCCATTTTTCTATCTTTCTTGCCACAGTGAAATGAATCACTGCAGTTGTTAAGTTAGTAACACAGTTGTTTAGTGAATCTTCCCCATTTAGTGAATCTTCCCTATTGACGTTGCAAAAGACAATCACATGACCCCAGGACACTGCAACAGTCATAAATATGAGTCAGTTGCCAAGTGCCTGAATTCTGATCACGTGCTGCAATGTTGTAGGTGTGAATATGGTCATAAGTCACTTTCTTCAGTGCCGTTTGTAACTTTGAACAGAGTCACTAAATGAACTGTTGTAAGCTGAGGGCTATCTCTATTAATAATAAATAGTTCAACATTTAAACCCACAACTGGCTGAACAACTTGAGTTTGGCAATCTTCATAGGGTTGGTTTTTAATAATCAGGCAATATCTGAAGGGATCTCATTTCTTCATCAGTTCCTAACAACGTTAATTAAATGCTAGGAATAACACACACATGGTTCAATTGTTTAAGAATTTCATGGCACAGGGGCCTTGGAAATCTGATGGAGTAGAAACTGCTTTTGAGATGGCTGACCTTCAGAATCTCCTCTTACACATGCACAAATAAATCATGTTTTCACAAAAAATGTAAGAAGCCTTCAGTAGCTCTTAAAGAAAACCTTGTTCCTATCTTGGGGGGAGGAATTGTTGTTGTATTGTTTTGTGGGAAGTGGCTCCAAGGGATAAAGTAACATTTCAATGCTCCCTGTGTTATGAAAAGATCTCTGAAAATTAAAAGAAATCAGGGAGAAGATTAGCCTATATTAGATTCTTCATTCTAGTGGTGCTAACAGCTTAGTGGTATGTGAGAGTTGATTCAGTTGGGAGGGAATGATTGCAATATATCCATCCACCATTAGATTCTGAGGTAGGTATGTGACTCAGATTGTATTATTTGAGACCTCGTCTATCCATTTCTCAGCCCACTAGTTAGTTTTGCATTCATCATTTTTATACCATTTTAGCATTGGAAAGTTATCTATCTATCTATCTATCTATCTATCTATCTATCTATCTATCTATCTATCTATCTATCTATCTATCTATCTATGCATTATTTTTTGCATTCATTAAAACTGATGTCAGTTGTTCTGGAGAGTCTGTTAGATTGCCAACTTGAATTTTTCAAACCTATTGACAGTAGGTTTGCAAAACCTACTGACACCTCTTGCAAGTGCAGAAGATTGTTATATAACTGTCAATATATATGCAGATTAATCCCAGTACCTAGACTTTTTCTAGACTTCCCATGCACGGAGACTACGATAATAGAGGCTTTGTGGGAGAAGACATGTTATTATGTTTTCATTTGCAGGGTGACTTGCCACAAAACTCTGGCGACCGAGGTTAAGCTGCGTGTCTCTGAGAGCACCTGACACCCTTGGGTAAACAGGGGAAGCCATGCTAGTTAATTTTGTACACAAGGCACTCAGTGTTAAGCTGTTCACCCAGTTATGTAAGTTGTCAAAAAGCACTGTGGCATTTAGCTCCCATTCATGATTTTTGTTAAGGACAATCACATTCAGATCTATAAATAGGTAGTTTACTATCTCCCATCCACCCACATTATCCGTGCACCTTTAGGAGGCCAATCTACCAGATGTTCTACAATGCATCTTTTTAAGAAAAGTCCTATATAAATACTGAAGAAGGAAAAGAAACCTTCCTCATGGGAGAAGAATGAGGAGGAGGAGGAGGAGGAGGAGGAGGAGGGATAGACAGGAACACATGATGGTTTTCTTCAGCAATTTATCTATTATCCTCCCCTGAAATACTTCAGCTTCTTCCTGGAAAAGATATTTTCAGATTGGCGGCATTTTTCAAAGTTAGCCTAATTCTGATGGCCACATTTAGGAACTTCCTAAATAATGCTGCTCATTTTACTGAGCAAACAGAAAATATGTAGTTAGGCCCGCAAAAAATGTTTAAAATCAAGCGTGGCAAATGTAGTTTAATGGCAAAGTTTTCTGTTATAGTTATGTTTTGAAATATTTGTTCAGAATTAATATTAAAATATTGATATGGACATAATGTCACCCTCTCTTCCAATATTTCACTAGTAATGGAATTTTATCTCCTAGAGGATATTTCATAATTGAGAAAGTTTTCTTAAAGGAGAAGTTCATTGACCAGATGAAATAGGCCAAAGATATTAACTTGTACTGGAATTGTTTTAAACAGGACACATACTCTCTCTCAAAAAAAACCCCCATACTGCCTTTCCTCTTGTTTATTTCCCACCTTTCTTTCATTTCTTTGAAATTAGCTATAAAGCAAATTATATATAAATCATATAACACTTTGGGGCTGTTTGGAATCAATTTGGCATTCTTCAATGATTAATAAATCCTACCAAAAACAAAGAAAATAAAATGGGAAAATATTAGCATTTTTCTTCGAGTCAAATTCAGTTATTGAGACAGAAAAAAAAAGATACGATGAAGAATTAACAGCAACCTGCAGATCAACAAATTATATATTAGAATTCATAATAACACCTTGGGGTTGTTTAGTTATCAATATGACATTCTTGAATGACTGATTAATCTTAATGGAAAAAAAAGAAAATAAAATGGGAAAATATTAGAATCTTTCTTTGGGCTAAATTCAGTTACAGGTGGTTCTCAGCTTACAATCATTTGCTTAGTGATCGTCCAAAGTTACAATGGCATTGAAAAAGGTGATTTACAACTGGTACTGCAGCTTCCCCACGGTCATGTGATCAAAATTCAGCGCTGGGCAACTGGCATGTATTTAAGACAGCTGCAGTGTCCTGAGGTCACGTGAACACCATTTGCAACTTTCCCAGTTGGCTTCCCAGCAAAGTCAAAGTGCTGTGCAGGTTCTGAGGTTTTGCTTGATAAAAAAAAGACAGGAAACCAGAAGTTGCCTTTAAGCTTTACGTTTTTATTCAGCTGAACAAAGACGGGCTCCTCTAAATTTTAGAGAGAAGCCCCGAATGACAAGAAATCCTTGTATTTATTCTTTCTGATTACATAAGCAATCCACCCAGCCAAGCTGACACACATAAGATAAAGATTTCACCCAGTAAGTTTGGCACACTGTAGATAAGAAGGGAGAAAGCAGAAGTAGCTAAAAATGTTCCCTTTTGGATGTTTCCCTAAAGACATCGTACGTTCCCGCGTGGCTTAGGACATTGGGTGTTTTCCTTGCTGTCCTTTCATGACCCTGCATCCATGACTGTGCAAGTGCCCAAAGATAGCAGGGCCATCTGCACGTATTCACAATTGATACTTCCTATGCTGTCTCCTAATTTCGGGTCAACAAATGGGTATGCTGTTGTGTCCCCCCCACACACACACACAGAGCAAGAGTTCTACAGGTGTTTATTCAAACCCCACAAACAGGTCCTTGGAAAGCACTCCAGTTGCCCAGGCCTGAATTCCAAGCTCAGTACAGCAAGAGTCACTGGGTAACCGAGTCCAATGGGCACACACAAAGTCCTGGAAAGCAATCCAGGAATCAAACGGGCCAGGATACAAGGCACAAACACACAAGGCACAGAAATGGGCATGTTGCTCCAGCAACACTCAAGTCCTGAGGTGGAGGTTAAGTAGGCAATGCTGGTGCAGCCCTTAATGAGAGGTAAGATTGCCTCCTCACATGTAGTCTAGACTCTAGCTGACTTCTCTGCTCTGCTCTACATGTCCTTGGATCAGGTGTGGACTCCACCTCCTCCTCATTGCTAACAGTAGGCAGCTGCTCCCTGTCCTTGCCTGGATCCTCCTGGCCAACTTGCTGCAGCCATGGCTCACTTTGGTCAGCCTCAGCCTATCACTTGTCCAACGACCCCCACTGAGGTCGCTCCACCAGGCTAACACTCTCCAAGCCCCAATCCTGACCAAGGTTGAGATGAAGGAGAATAATCATTATCTAAAGAAGCACGGTTCATAATGGCATCAGGAAGATAATGAATGAAACCCATCAGAGGCGCAACAAAGCACCATTAGAAATGGCTGTGTTTTTAAAAAGGAGCCCGGTCAGCCTAACAAAATGGCAGGAATTATTATTTAATAAAGACATAGGCGTGTATGCATTGAGAGAGCCTTGGCTGGAGGCTAGCTGATAAATCAGCAAAGGGATGGCTCATTTCTGTTTATTAATTGAACCATGGGTGTGGTGGAGTAACTTGGGTGGTGCTGCCCTCAAGAAGCATCCATGCTGTCGTAAGATGCTGTTGGGCTTTGATTAATTTTGTTGGCCACTACACTATCAATCTGACTGAATGTCGGGAAGTGTAAAGCTTAAGGGATCATAAAAAGTATGGATCTTAATTACATAAGATGTTGGGTAGATAGCTTACCTTTCTTGAAAAATCTGAAGTTAACCTGTTATCAGGTGTGTGGTTTTTCCCATGGTTTCCATCTGTGTAGCCAGCTGGGAGATACTATAGATACCAAGTAAGAGATCCCATACTATCTGTTTCATTGATGGATAGGTAGAAAGATATAATCTTCCACTCTTATTATTTTTTACACATTAACTCAAGGCAGCAGCAAATTTATCCAACACACCTTCCTCCTCCTATTTCCCTCCCCCCCCCAACATCAACCTTGTGAGATGAGTTGGTCTGAGAGAGACTGGCCCAAAGTCACCCAGCTGGCTTTCATGGCTAAGGTGGGACTAGAACTCACAGTCTCCCATTTTTCTAGTAGTTAAAGCGCCTGGTACCTTAACCACCAGAGGAAACTGACTCTACTGATTTTGTTTTGTTGCAGATGAAGACAGTATCTTCTTATCAGTTTGATTCAGAGGAATGCTGCAAACGAATTTGTCTTATAGGACAGGGCGTTTGCCACAGCTCTTATAAAAGCACAGAAAGGAACAGCTATAAGGTTGGCAACGCTGGCATATTCTCACAAAAAGCCACCATGTGGTTGTTTATAATTAACTGTGGGAAGCATGATTTTAATTAATTGGCAACCAGTGGGAGCGTGACACTTTGGTGTCTGAAGTAGCCGCTTCCCCGCTAATTAACAGAAGACAAATCCACTGAGAATCACCTCAGTCTGGCTTTTACAGAGAAATCTCTTGCGGCCTTGGGATCTCAGATCTGAGGCAAACCTCAGGCTTTGCCATGGATAATCATTCCAAGATCCGTCAACCAGAGCCAGGAATGTTATGTTCTGAAGACTTCTGAGCCCAGGAAACTATATTAGAGATGAATTGAATCTCACTGACCTCTTATGCAAAATTCTGTTCTTCCATTACAGGGGTCCTCAAACTTGGCTACTTTAAGACTTGTGGACTTCAGCTCCCAGAATTCCCCAGCCAGCCGTGCTGGCTGGGGAATTCTGGGAGCTGAAGTCCACAAGTCTTAAAGTGGCCAAGTTTGAGGACCCCTATTCCATTAGGTAGGTAAAAGGTTACCAATAAGATGAATTCAAGATTTACTATCTATGTAGACATGAATTTGGAATCTACTTAATAGAAAGATGGACTGTTAATAATAATAATAATAATAATAATAAAGTTGGAAGGTACCTTGGAGGTCATCTAGTCCAACCCCCTGCCCAGGCAGGAACCCTACACCATTTCAGACAAACGGCTGTCTAGTCTCTTCTTAAAAACTTCCATTGTTGGAGCATTCACCACTTCTGGAGGCAGGTTGTTCCATTGGTTAATTGTTCTAACTGTCAGGAAGTTTCTCCTTAGTTCTAGGTTGCTTCTCTCCTTGATCAGTTTCCACCCATTGCTTCTCATCCTGCCTTCAGGCGCCTTGGAGAATAGCTTGACTCCCTCTTCTTTCTGGAAAGTTTTTCAGCTTTTTAGTCAACCTCTCAGTTTGGTATTCCCAGAGTCTTCCATCCAAGCACTAATCAAGTCTGACCCTGCTTAGCTTCTAAATTCAACATTATCAATTAGATATATTTGTTTCTCTCTCTCCTCCCCCCCCCCCTTACAGGGGTGTGTGTGCATGTGTTTTGTTCTATTTGCTTTGGGGAACATTTAATGTTATTTCAAATCTGCCACCCAAGAACCCTAGTCTTTTCCCCCCCTATAATAATCTTGCTATTTTGGCCACCAACATTGTTTAGAAACAGCCTTTCCTGATGGCTAAGGCAGCAGCATCTGTGGAGTCAGTGAAATATTTAAAATGTAAATTAACAGGATTGAATATTACCATTTGTGGCTTTCATTCCAAAAGAAGAAGGCAACAACTTATTTCAGGCTCTACAGGTAAAAGCAAATCAATTACTTGCACATCTAAGCATTCATGCATTTCATATCTCTGCACTCTTGCGCATATATATTGACAATAGCAAAAATAATTTCTAGTAATGCAAAAACTTTTCAAATTTTCAGAAAGGTCCCATTAAAAATATCTGACTGTTATCCCTAAGGCTAAGCTGTCTGGTTTTTAAAATACTGTGGGCCTTTTCCAGACTGATACTGAAACTAAAATATTGGCAGACAACTCAAGGACACACCAAACTTTAAGACTTAAGCCATAGATCTATAGCTGCACAAAGGTTCAAATCTTAAATCTTATCTCCTCTCTGTGCACTGTAAGTTACTTGTTTTGGGATGGGAGAAGTGGTTGACCCCTGTGCATTGTTCCTGTAGCAAAACAGGCTAGTCTCAAGTCTCTTACTTCTCATCTGGCTTGATTAAGACCTTGTAAATACAACAGTCCTATAATACAGCATTGCTTCATTCACTGAGGTCCCAAGGGTGCCATTCCAAAAGACAACTCGACTTTGTTTGTTTTTTCCTTGAAAACATTTTGTTTCTCATCCAAAATGCTTCTTCAGTCCAGCATTTTAGGGGCAAACATGCCCTCGATGATTGAGAAACTCCACGGGACATTCATTCATCGATGGTCTCATTCAGCCTGTTCATCATCCAGCACAGTTCTTTACTCTGGATGGCAGGCAATCTTTTTCAAGGCCAAAGTTTAAAATCAATCTTTTGACTGCTATGCTGGAAGCTGCATCCCAATAAGTCAGTGTTTCTCAACCTTGACAATTTTAAGGCATGTGGACTTCAACTCCCAGAATTCCACAGCCAGCAATGCTGGCTGTGGAATTCTGGGAGTTGAAGTCCACATGCCTTAAAATTATCAAGGTTGAGAAACACTGCAATAAGTAGACAGGGTCAAGGGGAAAAAAACTTAAATAGGATTACTTCCCAGAACTTAATAATTTGCAATAATTGGTACAATCAGGCAGCAACTTTCCTCCCAAGGCTGTGAAGCAGGAGGCGAACAGCAGGAGGCAACTGCAGTAGAAGCTTCTGCCTATCTTCCTTGAAGAGAAGAGCAGATGAGGAATAGTGTCGCCAAGTGCTCCTTCCTATTAAAAACAAAAACAAAGCTTTTTGCACTAAGAAGGAATGCAGCCTAGCCTGATAATGCTAATGGAGGAAGAATTAATTTTGCCACATAAAGAAACATTAAGTTGCAATCCCCTGCCTATGCTCTAAAAGGTCCAGGAACAGTTTTACTTTTTCGTTTTTAAGGTGTCTATAAATAAACTCCTTACAGTGAAATTTAAGGGAAGCGGGTTCCAACGAAAATACACAGTAAATATTTGACTTGATAAATCTTGGCCTAGAACTCTATGAAGTTGAGTTTATTGGTTGTGCTCAAAGCCACAGCTTACTTAATTACAAGCTTTTGTTTCATACAATGCACTCTGACATAAGCCAGCTGCAGAGAGTGTATACAGAGAATGAGGTTGGGGAGAAAAAAAACAAAACACTTCAGCTGTGTTTTTTTTTTTAAACCATAAGGGTGTTAACCTTATTTAACAGAAATTTAAAAACGCCGTGAGAATGAGTATTTAAAAGAAGGCAATGGGGTGGGGTGGGGTGGGGAAGGAAACTCTTTCATAGGGAAGAAAACTTTGGGGAAATTAGAAGATAGGTTTTGGATCACCAGTAGCGAGTATAAATGTCTTACTCCTCCCTCAAATTCTTTAAGGTTCAGGAGGATATGAGTTACAGCAAGTCCTGGCTAGCCTACTCATGAGAGTACCTCTTATTATAAATAATAAACAAAGGTAGACAATTAAATGAATATTAGTCCACACAACAAATATTCTTGCATTTGGAAATTTGTTTCAAGGAGAATAAGTATATGCTAGCTTTTCTATGATAGATCATTTTACCTGTAAGAAGGGGTATATATCTAACAAACATGCCTGCTATTATAAAGTATATACATGATTGAATTGAACTGTTGAAAGAAAAATCTTCATCAGAGTCTAGTCCAAGCTGGGAATAAACAAAATGAAGACTGCTTTAGAAAGAAGGTTGTAGTTTATTGAAGAGGAGAGCCAGACAGAAAGATGGCTCTGGGAAAGCTGACCACATGTAGCAGGGAGTGGTGGGTTTTTATACCTTCTGGGGCTTTTGAAGTTGTTTCCTGTTCCTGTTTGAGGCTTTGTATTTCCTGTGTCATGTTCTTTGATCTGAGTCTGAGTGGTATTGGTGGGCTAATCCTATTATGTTTCCTTGGAGTTTGGGTGGAGGTATGTAGATTTTAGAAGACAAAGATCTTGTCTTTCTAATTTCATCAGCTTCTAGCTTCCTGGCTCCAACCTTTCTGAAAGGATTGTCACATCTGCATTTCTAAAAGCTTGCCTCTGCCTAGTTTCTGCTTGGGGCTATTAAGAAAAACTGGGCTTGCTTTTCTGCCTTTAAGATCCTTTGGGAAAATATATTCTGCCTTTTTAATATTCCCCAAAATATTTCTTTCTCTAGATTCTTCCCACAGAACTAAATACTTTATTTAGCCAAGTGTGATTAGAAACACAAGGAATTTGTCTCTGTTACAAAAGCACTCAATGCACATGCAAAGCAATAGAATAATAATAGTAAAAGGGGGAGTAAAGAAGATAATGAGGATAAATTATGCTACAGCCACACCACATGGGTTAATAGACGTTGGGCAGCATTGAGAGAATTAATTGTTCAGCAGAGTGATGGCACCAGGGAAAAACCTATCCCTGTGTTTAGCTGTTTTGGCATACAAGGCCCTATAGCACCATCCCAAGGAAAGGAGTTGAAACAGTTTATGTTCAGGATGTGAGGGGTCTGCAAATATCTTTTCAGTCCTCCTGACCCATGCAATATACAGCTATAACATGTCATTTGCCCTCCCCAAATCCAGCTGTTGTCCAACTCAGCTGTTTCCTGGTAATTGGGAGGGGAATGCTAACAGCTGAAAGATGGGACAAGGTAAACATGAGTATTTGCACACATGTATACAATCACTTGCATGAAGAGTGTCATCATGGGGACATCAAACAGCATTGGTGCACACTGCATACAGAGTGGATATTTCAGAAATAATACATTTTGGCAGTATGTCAAATATTTGGGTTTTGTCCCCCAAATATTATTTCTGAATACACGGGTACAGGTTTTACTTTCCCTAGAGAAGAGCGGGTTTTACACTACTTATGAGGAGTATGTTGTTCTAGTCTTTAAAATGTATTTTATTATGCCAGCCTTTTTTTCTTTCTTTCTTTCTTTCTTTTTTTTTTTTTGACTTCTGCTTTGTGCAGACCAGAGCTAAATTGCTTTGTGCTGAAATAATTCAGGGTTATAAGGAGTCATTCACCTTCTGTACCGAATAAAACAGTGAAAGAGGATGAAAATTATAAAGGGATATATTTTTGGCCTCTAGTTCACATTGTGTTTGATTAACACTGAAAAACACTTAGGGCTGTTCCTCGGGTAATAAATTTGTCTCTGTCTTTTAGACTTTGAGAGATATTAATCAGCTTCAACTTTAGCAAATTAAATAGGCAAAATGTATGAACGTGGAAAAGTTGTTTTACTTGCCCTGATTCCAAATATTATGGCTAATAACATGCTAGAACATGGAAAAAATTTGCTGGAAGCTGATTATGTGAGAAAAAGGAAATTATTTATTCAGCTGAGAAGAAATCAAGTGATAGGCATGTATCAACCTGCCCTAGATACTTAAGATGTACACAACAGCAAAGGCTGCATGTTTCTGAGACCACGAGAACTTCCATTTTGCAATACTATCTTCTTGCAAACTTCTATCAAAGAACTTTGACAATAAGTCTGATTGTGATTAAGGAAGGGATCCTTAGTAGCCGCAACTGCTAATTATGGCACTGTAGTCAGCGTATCTTAACCATGGCTTGATATGCTATCCAAACACTGATCTAACATCCTGAAACAGCTATTAGTTGCCACGGAAAATCAAGTGGGGCACTGGAAAGATTGCATTTTGTTGTTTCTGCTTTTGTGTGGATACAGGAGGATTTACTGGAATGAAGATAAATAGCTCACCAAGTGAGCTACCACAGATGCCTACAAAAGCAAACACACCTGAAAAGCAATTGCTGACCAACGCAAAGATTTTGGATTACTTAAAAATAGGAGGCAAGTTACTACTATGATGATTAACTTTTTATCAGCTATTGGGACAATTAGTTGAATGATTAATATTATTTGAAGTTAATTAAGTAGTTACAGTGTGTCACGCCAATGCACTCTGATGTATCTTCTCCACTAAATTGTTGGAGAGAGGAAGCCAAAACAGTGGGTGGCAGACTTAAAAGATTTCTACTGCTGTTGTTGGATTTGCCTCAGTTCAGATTTCAGAATTAAGGCCATCATAAAGGAGTAGCCTTGGCCATTGCTTGTCTTATTATTTTAAATTCTTCTTCAGCTTGCAGACTTTGAAGATGTGAACAGAGTTGGGGAAGAGATGGGGGGGTCATTGTTTGTTTATTCAACTGTTGATCTTCCTAGTTTATTCAATAGGTCAAGACTAGTCTTGCAGTTAAAAAGAGAGATAAATATTTATTACATTTATATGCTGCCATTCTCACTACCCAGTATCCAATATTTCCTTGTGAGGGGAATATCCCCACCACCCCTAAGGAAGAAATAATTACCTTTACAGAAGAAATCAACTCTTTGCCCAGGAGATCCATATAATTATGGGTCAGTCTCAAATATTCTGTTACTAAAGAACGTGACCAAGAAAGTTGTGGCCCTAAATTCCCAGACGCACTTCAGTGTTCTTGATCTTTAGATGATCCTCATTCTGACTTACAGCTGGGATATGATATTGAAACTGTTTGGATCACCTCAACGGATAAGGTCATCACCAATATGTATCCTGCTGAATTGTGCAGGAAGATTAAGCCACAGAAGGACTATTTTAAAATAGTTCTAGTTTCCTTTCTGGTCATATCCAGATAATGGTGACAGGGGAACATGGTTTAATAACTATAGCACTGATGTATGGTAACCAAAAGTTTCCATCTTGGTTCTTATGAAACTGCTAGGAGAGGTTACCTAGAATGGTATAGTTAGTGCCATCAACATCCTAATCACCTCTCATTGTCCCTTATTATCCAATTTTATGGAAGCAACTGTTATATACTATAGTTTAGAAGGCTGGATGAGGGAGAACAAGCTGAAATTAAGTACATACATGGTGATAGTGCTGCTTCTAATAGGAAAGTGATGTTGGGGATAGTAAATCCCACATCCCACACACCCTAACAGGCTTTCAGTTTGGGAATGTGCCATCCGTATCCCTTCTTGACAGTAATCCAAAATAATGTCATTTTCACTGTGCAATGCACTCTGCATGGTTTTACCATTAAAAAGGATGCAGAAATTACAGCTGGTGGAAAACAGCTCAGCTGCTTCTGGTATGAAGTATTCAGATTATATTACACCAGTACTCAGTAATCTTTGCTAGTTGGCAGTTGCCTACCAAGTACAATTTAAGGTGTTCATGTTTAACAAGACTAAAATAGTTTTGGAAATACCCTGTTGCTTATCAATTATTCAAGAAGTTTTACTTGCTTCATTTTTGTTGGCCAGGCAGCTATTTAAAAAGGAACGCAAGTAAAAACAAAACAAAACTGGACACCTTACATCTTTGATTGAAACTAGTTTATGATGCATGCAATAACATGCTTTTAGAAGTTTTGCAAGAGATGAATTATCTGCATGGTTTTGGTATCTGGTGGCTACTAGTTAACTGCTTTCACTCACCTGCTTAGATGGGGACCTTGGTGAAAACATTGGGGCCTGCAGCCTCAATGCAATTAACACGGGCTCCTTGATTTTACATTGGCAAGAACCTGAGCAGCTGATCTTCCTTCTCTTTTTAAAATTACACTGCTGTGTTAAACCCGGTCACATGGGTACCCTTCTGCCTGCCACAACTTGGACTACAATACCCAAACTCTAAGGAGGGTGCGAGGCTGACGATTTCTGTAATGGAATACTTTAAAATCTCTTACAATGCAGGTAGCCCTTGACTTACGACCATAATTGAGCCCCAAATTTTATGTTGTTAAGTGAGACATTTGTTAAGTGAGTATTGCCCCATTTTACGATCTTTCTAGCCACAGCTGTAAAGTGAATCATTGCAGCTTGAAGTTAGTAACATGGTTATTAAGTGACTCTGGCTTCCCCATTGACTTGGCTTGTCAGAAGGTTGCAAAAGCTGTTCATGTGATCCCGAGACACTGCAACCCGGTAATAAATATGAACCAGTTGCCAAGCTCCCACATTTTGATCACATGACTATAGGGATGCAACAGTCGTTTAGGTGTGAAAAATGATCATAAGTCACTTTTTTACAGTGCCACTGTAACGTTGAACGGTCTCCAAACTGTTGTAAGTCGAGGATTACCTGTAAAAGGAGCCACTACTATGCTCCTCAAATACATACGTTAAACTCTAAAATCCTGCTTTTGCTGAAAGGTGTGGGGAACACACAACAGCACCAGAGTCCTCTTCTCTTCCAACGCGTTTAGCTGCTGCTTTTTGCTTCCCCCGTCTAAATTCCGCGCACCCGGCCCGTTTCATCTTGAGTAACCCCGGGTAATCATGGATTCGTGGTTACCCGTGTTCTGCTCCTTGCCACGTGGCGGGTCAGATGACCTTCTGTCCAAAGCGAAACCTGGACCTCTTTTTTTTTTTTTTTTTGGCTCCGAGCACCCTTTTCAGCATTTCAGCACGCGAAGCCTTTCTGCAAAGGAAGCCGGGCGGCGGTGGCGCCAGGGACCCCGCTGCGCATGCGTCAGGTGCCGGCGTGGCCGGAGAGAGAGCAATGACACCGGGTTAACTTTCACCTACTTCTGCCTCGGCTCCCTCGACGGAGAGAGGTAACTCGCGTTCAAACTCAGCCGGCCGCACTGCGCCTGCGCGGCACGTCTCGCTTCTTCTCCCGCCCCTCTGCGAAACAATTATACGGTATTGTCGAAAAGCAACAAGGGGAGTCACAAGGGATGCCTGCAATGCTCTGTGCTTTGCAACGTCCTCCCACCAGTGCAGCGTTTAGATCTGGGACCGCTGACAAAAACAATTATTTAAATTAATTCCAGCAACCCTGGGGCTTCGGTGTGTTGTACCTTCTGCAGCTAAACCCACGTTTTGTTGTGTTCTGCGGACGGAAGGGAGAGTTCGCCCACTTCCCTCCTATCAGTGTCTTGCTATGCTAGACACGATCGTCGCATGAAGCTCTGGCCAAAGGAGCTGGTGTGTGCTCGACATATGGCAGTTGCAAACGGGAGGACCGTCTTTCAATAGGCAATCTAACCTACTGCGAGAACCCGGCCTTTTGTTTCTCTCCATGCTCGTTTCTGGGAAACACGGATGAAAGCAGGCTATTGTTCTCATGTGCTGCTTGGAGACTAGAATGCCAGAATAGGAATATCTTCAGACTGAGCCATTCCAGCTCTTCCTCGGCTTTCTTAGCGCCTCGCTCCCAAATCAACTTTGCCCCCTTCCCAATAGGTTGGCCTGCAATCCCTAGAATTCCCACCCTACCTGGGGGCCGTTGCCTTAAATCTATTGGGGAGAGAAACCTTAGTGCAGTGTTTCTCAACCTTGACCATTTTAAGGCATGTGGACTTCAACTCCCAGAATTCCACAGCCAGCAATGCTGGCTGTGGAATTCTGGGAGTTGAAGTTCACATGCCTTAAAATTGTCAAGGTTGAGAAACACTACCTTAGTGCCTCTGGATTTGGTTGAACTTCAGCTCCCAGGATCCTCAGCTGTGGAATTCTGGGAGTTGAAGTCCACATGCCTTAAAATTGTCAAGGTTGAGAAACACTACCTTAGTGCCTCTGGATTTGGTTGAACTTCAGCTCCCAGGATCCTCAGCAGTGAGAGGGTGAAGGTTCGTTCTCCGAGCTGGTGGGTTGGTTTCTGAACCTTTCGCTACCAGGCTAGGTAACCTCTTCAGCGGAGTTTAGGGCAGGGGTAGGCAACCTTGGCTCTTTTATGACTCGTGGACTTCAACTCCCAGAATTCCTGAGCCAGCATAGTTGAAGTCCACGAGTCATAAAGAGCCAAAGTTGCCTACCTCTGGTTTAGGGGATGTCACTGTTCTTCTGTTTATAAGGGCTTCAGGTGTGGGTGTGTCAAGGGAGGGTCTGGGATGGGTCAGCAGTGCCAATGAAGAAAGGATCCTGGGAATTGCAGTTCAATGGCATCAAGAGGTCCACCACTTCTTCCGTTGCAGCTAAAGACTACAAGACCCTCCTCTCCATCCTCCTCCTCCTCTTCCATTTACTTTTTCTACAGATTAACCCCTAATGATGATGGCTTCCTTGGCAATTAGATGCTCCCCATCTTACCCAGTTTTCATTTTAGGGCATTTTTTTAAAAAAAGCAGGGCAACGTTGGCAACTTTAAGACTTCTGTACTTCAACTCCCAGAATTCCCCAGCCAGCCAGGGAGCTGAAGTCCGCAAGTCTTCAAGTTGTCAAGGTTGGACACCCCTGCTCTAAATCCCCACAGAAACCAATCTACTGCTATCATTTGCAAGTTGTTGGAGTGACTCTCCTCCCACCTTATCCTTAGCTGCTACAATACAGGTACTCCTTGACATATGACCACAGTTGAGCCCAAAATTTCTGTTGCTAAGCAAGACGGTTGTTGAGTGAATTTTGCCCCATTTTAAGCCCTTTCTTGCCACAATTGTTAAGTGAATCACTGCCCTTGTTAGTAATATGGTTGTTACAGTAAGTGAATCTGGCTTCCCCATTGACTTGGCTTGTCAGAAGGTCACAAAAAGTGATCCCTGGGACCCCAGGACGTGGCAACCGTCATAAATTTGAATCAGTTGCCAAATGTCTGAATTTTGATCACGTGACCAGGGGACGCTGTAATGGTCGTAAGGGTGAAAAACGGTCATCGGTACTGTACTTTTTTCAGTGCTGTTGTAACTTTGAACGGTCGCTAAACAAAATATTGGAAGTTGAGGAACTATTGGTTTTGGGGATATTTTTTTTTTAAAGATGGGTTGCTATGAAATGGAACTGCAAAGCTGCTTTTGCCCACCTGCTTCAACCGAAACAGCCTGTTGAAGTGATGTGGCAAGAGGACGGGCCGGAAGTTGGAGCAACTCCAAATTCAGCATTGTTGCTGGACTGATTCCTGTTGGGTTGTAGCTGAGTTGGAAATTAATCAGCTCAGCTGCCCAAGCAACACAAGGACAACATGGAAACATACGGACTCAGGCCTGGTCTCAGATAGGCACAGAGGAATAGTGTAGATGCAGTTTCTAAGACTTTATTGTCAAGGACGTGAGCATCCAACCTTCTCTGTATGCTGTTGCTGTTAAGACATGCCTCTCTGCAAAGAATCCACAGTGATTTGTAGTGTTAACGGCAAGGAGACAAACTCAGGAAAGGAAAAGCGGAAAGCAATAATCTAGCAGAATGAAACCAGCTCCAAAAGCAATAGCTGGGCCTGTGTTTTGCTAAAGATGAATTGGAAGGCTACATTCAATAAAATAAAAATAAAAGCTATCCAATCATAGTTAGTCCCCATTGAAAAGGCGGTGGCTCCAGGGCCAATCTACTCACATTTTTTGAGGGCAGGAAAATACAAGCAGGACTTGTGTGAGAGATGCCAATATGTACCACTTTCTCCAGCCATTAGTGCAGAGAACTGGAAGTAAGGCTCAACTGGTTTATTTTTGTTGTTTAAATTGCTGTTAAAAACAGAAAAGCAGCCAGGCTTATTTCCCCCCCCCCCACTTAAATAGGGATCCAAAACCTTCTGTTGCATCCACTTTGAAATGGTAATTTAATAATTTTTGGTGCATGAGTAAACTAGTATGATTTTTTTATATCTCCATTCAGAAGCAAGAACCACTGAATTCAGTGGCGCTTTTTTCAGTGCAGGTAGGGTTATAATCTAAATGACTTGTGGCAATGCATTAAAGGGTGACAAGGAATCTCATAAATAACTATAGCCTTAGGAGTTAATTATAAAAGAAAAATTAATACAATTAGATTTATAAAATATGATTTTAAGTGTTTTTTAACTATTTAAGTAACCTTATTAAAAGCACCTTTAAAAACACATTGTTTCCAATCTCTCAATATGTTTTGTTGTCTCCTTAAACCAGACATGTCAAACACAAGGCCCGGGGGCTGGATGCGGCCCGCAAAGTGGTTTCATATGGCCCACGAAGCCATCCTGGAAACAGTGAGGGAACGGCCCCCTCTGCCATGGCCCTGGCCCAGGCCAGCTGGGAGCCAATGTACAATTTTGTGGTGGCCATCTATGCTGAAACGCATTCAGTCTTAGCTCCATAAGCCCCCCCCCCACATGGCCTGAGAGGAACAGTGAGGCTCCTCCAGTGGACCATGCCTTGGCACTTGCCCTGGTCCCACCCCCTTCTGCCAGAGACCCTCAGATCTGTCCCACTCCTGCCCAGGCCCCCACACGAACGATGTAGAGCTGGCCACACCCACCCAGTAGGTCGCACCCACCCTGGCCACACCCACCCGGCCCCCTGAGGGCAACCGCAATGCTGATGCGGCCCTCAATGAAATTGAGTTTGACACCCCTGCCTTAAACGAAATATGATGCAATCAGATATAGAATAAGTTCTTGACCTTTCATAGTTGTGTAAAATCAGGACTCTTTACAGATTTCATTTTTAGAAAATCCCTACTGGAAAAAAATCCCTATTAATATTCTTCTTAAAATCAGGATTAAAATGGTTGGAAGTTAATGGATAAAAATAAAATCAGCATTAGAGAAATAACTAAGAATGCTACAGTATCCTCCTTTGAACTGGGTGTCTCCTTCCAACTATTCCTTTGATCAGTCATTGTGGTTTTAGGCCTACTTTTTGCACAGGCTTGTTGTAAAGAAACTTAATTATAAGGAACAATCTCTAAACACTTTTAAGCTCATGGAAATAAGGTTGCGTGAAAATAAGATACATGAATATATTTTTAAAATTAAAATTCTGTCCTAATTTTTTTCTACATATGTTTTCTTATCTAAGTGTAATTTCCTTTCAAGTCAGTATACTTAGTTGTTTCCTGGGCAAATGAGCATAGGACCGTCATGAAAGACTGTTGCAGCAAAGCCAAGAAAAAGCATTTTGACCCTTCCAGCCTAATAAATCCTAGTTTAGAAATTGCATCCTATGGACAGTTTTGAGATCCTGATTTTTTTTAAATTAAAAGAAACAGGACTGTTCTTTCTTAAATGAGATCAAGTTTCAGTTACTCTTCTAACCATTAACATTCGATTACAAAAAAAGGGGGGGGGTCATTGACTGTACAATTGTAAACTGCAATGTGGAATAACACAGAAGGGTTTTTTTTTAAAACGTTTCTACTTTTGTTCTTATTTTTGTCATCTCAAACACTCTTCCCCTCCCCCTATTTCATTCTCATAAAAGGTTATGTTTTGCATTCTTTCCACTGCAAGAACCCCCACACTTGATCGTGTTGAATGTTGGCAGGGCGAGAGCATGTTTTCAATTCTTGCTGAGTCTATTTCTTTGTGTATTTGAGGTTACTATCGGTCACATCCTCACAGTGTGAGTGGTGCTTGCTGTAAACCTCAACTATTACTTTTACAGGAAATCATAGCTTTGTTATGCATACACCAACGATCTTTCTTTCTTTCTTTCTTTCTTTCTTTCTTTCTTTCTTTCTTTCTTTCTTTCTTTCTTTCTTCCTTCCTTCCTTCCTTCCTTCCTTCCTTCCTTCCTTTCTCCCAGTGAGCTTTAGATAAAATTTTCAATGCATATCTTTCTCAGTTTCACTCCTTAAATTATTTCAATCAGAACAGAGCTGGAAGGGACCTTTATAGCTGATTCTATAAACTGCCCAGAGAGTGCTGTAAAGCATTATGGAGCAGTATATAAATCTAAGTTACTATTATTTTCAGTGACTCTCAGTTAGTTGATAATGGCATCCCTCCATGATATGCAGAAGGCAAACAGAGTCTCTCTCTTTACAAACACAGTCTGTGAAACCAAAAGTCACTCTAGTCTTTCGGTCACAAGAGACTGAAACTTCATAAGTGCCTCTTCCTACAATTATTACATAGCTGATAATAAGCTGCCCTTTCCAGCAAAGAGTCATCTCTCTCTTGCTAATTGTTGAGCCAGCCTGCTCCCAGCTATTTGTGCCCCCCCCATTTTCTTTCTCCTCTCCTACTCAGCAATCTGAATCAATCAGAATAGAACTGGAAGGGATCTTGGAGGTCTTCTAGTCCAACATCCTGCTCAAGCAGGAGACCCCATAGAATTTAGGACAAGTGACTGTTCAGTCTCTTCTTAAAAACCTCCAGTGATGGAGCACCCATGATTTCTGAAGGCAAGCTGTTCCACTGGTTAATTGTCCTCACTGTTAGGAAGTTTCTCCTTAATTCCAGGTTGCTTCTCTCCTTGATTAGTCTCCATCCATTGTTTCTTGTCCTGCCCTGTGGTGCTTTCGAAAATAAGTTGAACCCCGTCTTCTTTGTGGCAACCCCTCATTTCTAAGAATTTCTCATTGCTAAGAAAGGTTTTGTGGATCACAGCCTGAAGCTATTTTATAAGTAAAATACAGACAGAAACAAATAAAAAAAAAACCCGCCCACCTCCTCAACTAGGTGGTGTATTTGTGACCATGAAAATGCTTTCACTGGAATGATTAAAAGTTTCCAATTTATATTACATGAAAATGTAAAATTCTAATCATTACTGGTGGCATATTTAAGGCACCAGTAATGATTAGAATTTTACATTTTCATGTAAAAACCTAAATTAGCAAAATAATAATTGAAAGAAGAAAAGGATATTTCACCATGTAAGCGTTTTAAAAAGCCATAAGACTCTTAAAATTTTTAAGCAATCCACTGAAAGAGCTAGGCTTCTTACACCACCTAAATCTATACTGTCTTAAGGCTAATTGCAACTGAAGCATGCAGGAAGAATACATGGGAGATGAACCTGAAGGTCCATCTTAAAATCTTTTGTATATTTTAAGAATTAATAGGAGCAGCAGCTTGAATTGAGTGTGGAAACAAAATGGTAGTCAGTGGATCTTAATAGGCATGAGATAGTCAAAGCATATAGCTCCCATTTACAATCTGTGACTATGGGGTCCCTGGTGCACTCTGAGCTTAGTTGTTTTTTTTGCAGATATTTCATTTCCAAACTAGGCAACATCAGCATAATAGTAAAATAACCAAGCTCAGAGAGCACCAGACACCCTGTAGTTCACTTTGAGCTACAAATATTCTGTTCTGTTGTGTATCACTTGTAACTTCTAGATCCTTTTTAAGGACAGTTTCACAGACAACACATTATAATAGTCAGGTAGGGATGCAATCAAGCATAAATGAGCATGGCAATATTCAACACTATGAGGCTGGAATTAACCTTTGTGTTGTTTAAAGCTGGAAAGAAATCACTCTTCAGAAGTTGTCACTCAGTGCACAGAGAGTGAGGTCAGAGCAAAAATATCTCTCAAACTACAAGTTGACCTCTCTGAGGGAATTCCTCTATATTCCACAATATGGAGAGCATCAGAAAGTTTGTCAAGGTTTTATAACACACCTCTTTCTCTCTGTAATAATCTGCACATTTCATTAAATGTATGGCAATGACTCAACTGCAATTTTAATTCCTCCTCCTTCTGCAAAATACTGGATAATTTATACGTTTTCTGACATCAAAATCTTAGCATCTTTTACAATCTCTCTCTGTCCTTCCCACAATATCAGCCTTTGCCAATTATTTCAGAATTGGAAATAACTTTATGCTATCAAGAGCCCTGTAAATCGAATCAGATATTACTCTCAATTTTGTAGCTGTCCATTTTAATGAAATATCCTTGCCTGGCCACGAGTGTTCATATTAAAAAATGAGCTGAGGGAAAGAGGTACTTTGCTTGTGTTTTGAAATGAATCCCCAGTTCATGACCAAAGTTGTTTCCTTAAGCATCTCAGGTTCCTTCTCAATCTGACTTAAAAATAATTCTTAGGAAGTTGCTATTCCGGAAGTAAATGTGTTGAAAAGCTCTGATCAAAGAGCAAATATAACGTTTCTGGAGAATCTCTGAGTTGTTCCTTTGACTTCAAGTTATATGCATCTTAATAAGTAGAGATTTAGGCATACATTTGTAATCCCTTAGTTTGCCAGTTTTAATGTTTTAGAGGAGTAACATTACAGCAAGTGTTTCTTGCTTAATATTGTCCTGAAATAGTGTGTAGGAAAGTGGACTAATAAACCAACATACACCCCCCACACACACACACATTCTACAAGTGACTGTTAACTTCAAGATGTGCAAATTGCAGAGACAGTGACCAATTTTCAAGCTTTGTTATGTTTAATGAACAAAGGACAAAAGTAGATTTCTAGGTAGGGGTCCAAGACTCATTGCAATAGAGAAAAATCCATGGTTAATTGGTGGAATATAGCAAAGGCAGTAATACCTAAACCAGGGGTAGGCAACCTTGGCTCTTTTATGACTCATGGATTTCAAGCATGGCTGGCTCAGGAATTCTGGGAGTCATAAAAGAGCCATAGCAATCTTGGCTCTTTTATGACTCCAAGAATTTTACCCCTGACCTAAACGAATAAATAAATAAACTAATGAAGTAAACCAACAAATACAATAAGAACAAATTGTTTGCCACAATCAGTTGAGTTATATTTTCCCCTAATAAAAACAAACAGAGCAGAGGGGAGTTAGACAATTAAAAAAGGAACAATCCTATCTTAAATCTTCAATTCTGAATTTCAAGATCATCAACTTTTCCGTCAGAAGAGCAGAAATATGAACTAAAACCAAAGGGCTAAACTCATTTACTTATGTTTGGAAAATAAGTGGCAGTATCAACTAAACCCCCATTATGAGTTTAGCAATTTAGGTACATAGTTATTTGGAAATCCTGATTTATACTGTCAGGAAATCAAGCACTAAAACTTATGTTGGGCTTTGTTGCATTACTTCAGATATATGTCTGTGGAGAGTCTCTGTCATCCAGGTCATTGTTGTCCCAAAGGTGCCTTTTCAAAAGGCAATTGTACTTTCTTTGTTTTTCCTTGAAGAGGTTTACTTCCCATCCAGGAAGTTTCTTCAGTTCTGAAGAAGCTTCTTGGATGAGAAGCGAAATGTCTTCAAGGAAAAACAAAGAAAGTCCAGTTGCCTTTTGAAAAAGCACCTTTGAGACTTCAGATATATGAAAAGTTGTACATTTGATAGCTTCCCATGGAAGCAGGAAGAGTCATACACTACATATAAAAATATAGCTTGTGACGTGAAGCTAAACTGAGTATTTCTCCTTGACTGATGGCTTTCTAAATGCCTAATTACCGTACTTTTTAAAAAAAACAAAAAACAAAGAGGTCCTTGCATATAAGCCACTTACCTTCTATTCCAAAGTTGTACAGTCAAGAAAAAAGCAGGTTTAATTATTTCAATTGTATTTAAATGTCTGTTACCCCATGGAAAGGCACTGTCTAGTGGCATTCTTTGGCCAAAGGGATTAGAAACATGCCCATCCTGGTTAGATGGATTGGATGGATAGTTCCAAAGCAGGAAGGTTGCCACTGAGAAGCTACTCCTGACCACCAGAATGGGAGGCATTTCCCCATAAGACCATGAGCAGGTCTCTCCAGAATTCAGTGTTTCTCAACCTTGACAATTTTAAGGCATGTGGACTTCAACTCCCAGAATTTCACAGCCAGCATGCTTCCGGTTGCAACCATGACGGACTTACCGGGGTTAGCTCCATGAGGAGATGGAGCCTGCAGCAGAAACGGGGGGCCTCCTAAGGGTCGACGACCCAGGTTTGGGGCGCTGAGGATGTGGAGGGTGTTGGTAACCTCGCTGGTGGCTGGTGCCGAGGGTACCGAGGGCGCTGGGCTTGCTGGCAGCCGGGCGGAGGAAGATCGGGCGGAGGATGCGGCCCGGCTGCCCGGATGCGGCCTGGCGGCCTGGCGGCCCGGAGAGGCGAGGGATAGGCTGGGTGGAAGATCAACGACCAGCGGAGGACCGATGGCCTGGAAGCCTGGAAGATCGGGCGGCCTGGAGCCCGGCGGCCGGGCGGCCCTGGAAGATNGGCTGGGCGGCCCTGGAGGATCGGCGACCGAGCGGCCTAGAGGATCGGCGGCCGGGCAGCCTAGAAGACCGGTGGCCGGGCGGCCTTGGCGGGTCCGGCGGTCGGCGGACCGCGGCCCGACGGCCTGGGTGCGGCCTTGTGGCCTAGCGGCCCGGCGGGGGATCCTCCGCGAAAAAATCGGCCGGATGGTGGACTTGGATGCAGCCTGGCGGCCCCACGGCCCAGCGGAGGTTCCTTTCTGAAGGATCGGCCGGGTGGAAGACCTGGCGGGGACGAAGGATCTGGCTAGGTTGGTGGTCGGCTGCATGGAAGATCCGGATGCGGCCTGGCGGCCTGGCGGAAGAACGGGTAGGCCTCTTAGGCTGGATGGGGGGGCGAGATGGAGGTTTGGTGGAGGAGGAGAGGGGCTGTTTAATTCTGCCCCCTCGCCCCCCCCACCCCCCCACCCCACCACTATTCCCACCATCCCACCTCATTGCCAGGAGGACAATGGCTGACAAGGACATCTGTTGGTGCCACTCCCTGTCCTACTTTCCATCTATCTCAGCCCCCGGAACTGAACTAACGTACAGGAGGACTTTTTTCCCCCCTTCTTGGCTTTTCTGCTGCTGGACTCTGTGACTGATTGGAATGTACCTCAGGACAGAACTGCTGGCCCTGCGCAATTCCCCCCTCGCGCAGGTGTGGCCCAATTCAATTCCAAGGGCCTGCCTCGATGATGGGGTGTGGAGCCCCGAGAGGTGGTGTGCGGCCAAAAGAGACCAAAGGAAGTGGAAACTGAGGGCTTTTTTATAGGGGTGTTTTAGCAAATTTTTAAGGGGTTCGGGGTTTTTAGGGGGTTCGGGGTTGGCCCGAGGGGACTTGGGGGAGCCCTCTCTGAGGCCAAGGCCAGGCCAGTCTGGGGGGCGCGGAGTGGTAAGGGAGGAGACTGGGGGGTTAATAGAGGGTGGTGTGATTAGTACGGTCAGTGGGAGGGGCAGATACGGCGGGAGCAGAGGACCATATCGGGTTTTGGGAGCACGCACACGCTGCTTACAAGCTTGTGGATGCTCCGATCC